>NW_015630361.1:850298-852833 GCF_001515625.1 Sinocyclocheilus rhinocerous | reverse complement strand
ATATATATGCACTTCTATTTGTTGCCACTATAGCCTCACACACTTCACCTTTGATGATCCCAAAACAGGCTTGAATTTCTATTTGCTGAATATAATTTCCTATTTTCTTCATTTGATTTTGGGATGGAATATGACCTGGACGTGTTCTTGACAGCTGTTGTGAGATTCTCTCCTAAAAGGATGCCTCCGCAGGTTTCCCCTGCTATTCCCCTCTCAAGCACACTCAAAAGAGCACACTTTGTGTCCTCCCACGTCCCGTATCCCCCATACTTCTGTTTTCACGGACACATTTGTCAAGCTGTCAGCCTGAATCTGTCATTTCTCTCAGTTGAGCGCCGCAGCGCTGTGATCCGACACACGAGGACGTCAGACTTTTAACTATCTGTGCTTACTTTGTGCTTGGAACAGAGTCCTTCCAGAGAGGGACAGAGACAGAGAGAGCTGGGAATTTGATTGACGACTCCAAACAAAACATCTTTTGGCTGTTGGTTTTGGACGGCTCGTCTGGAGCCAGTCGATCGCATGAGGCTGTTTTCTCACACCAGTGTTTGATTCGTCTTTCCACCAACACTTTCCGTGTCCGTTTGCTCCCCAGACACCTGCTGGCGGGTTTTTAGTCGCAGAAGAACGCATAGCGCAGGCCGAGGGCATTGTTCATTGTTACTCGGTTTGGGATGTTTTTGGCATCGGCGCCGAGTTTTGTTCTAGTTTGATTTCATTGTTCTCTTTCCATATTTCGTATTTAAAGGAGTTCGACTGTTCTGGCCTCAGTCAGCCGATGCTGTGATACGGAAACATTACAATATGTTTCCATCTGGCAAATGCAGATGCCCAAAACAAGTGTTTGGACTCGTCTAAATGTGTAAATGTGATTCAGCAGATCAAGAGTCTGAAATGCTGCGGGATGTTTTCTTTCTCATCGCGTTCAAATCAGATGCTGTTTTGGTGATTTTTAGTGGATGTTTGAAGGTCACACTGGTCACATGAATTATCAACATCATCCACTAACCACAAACAAACAATACTGTCAGCACAAGATCTATTGTTATAGTATTTCAACATTTTACAAATTCCTTTTGTACGTCATGTTTTGTTTAAATGGATGATTTGATCATCGATTTTCTGTAATTTTGATGAAATGTGTATATAATGCATTATATTATATTATATTATATTATATTATATATTAAATGCATACATATGTCATGTATAAATAATTAATAATAACTATTTAATAGTAATATTAATCTGATACAATGTTATTATTAATGACTATTCAAATACACTGTAAAAAAATAAATCCTTAAAATAACAGAAAAAGTACTGGCAGCTCAACTCAGAGTGTATAATATGAAAATGTATTTTTAAAATAATATTATTTTAAAATAAAATTATAAATATATTATTTTCATATATCATTTAAATGTTATTTAATTTATTGTTTTATTATACTTATATACATTTTTAGAGTTTTTCAAAACCTTTTAAACCAAGGTTTTGACTGTCATGGAAAGTATCCGTGAATTTTAAAATGGTGTTTACTATTTTCTTTTCATTTTTTTTTAAATGAAATTTAAATAGTGAATATACATGTTATGCTCTTTTCTACAATATTTCATAGCTAATTATTGTTCTTGTGCACAGTGATGTCCGATTTGTGAATCATTGTGAGTTGATTCTGAGTCGGTTCTGAATGATTCATTAGTGAATTGGTCTGCGTTTGAATCATTTTTAAGAATCCTAATCTAACGACTGGAAAGGTCACAGTAATTCATCCAACCCTAATAAACGTAAGCACTAAATCTGATTCACAGCTTTTAATGACTCTAAATCAATTATGAAGCTAATCTGAGCGCTGATTCGAGGTGCTGAACTCAATCAATGCTTTACTTCTGCGTCCTCTTTTTGTCATTTAGGTGTTTGCCAGAAAAACGTGGCCCAACTAGATGAATATTGAAAGGTCACGGCTCTGCGCTCTTTAATAAATTATTGGTTTCTCGACCCGATCAATGGCCGTGTCAGCGTCGCATTTGAAAACACATCTCAGTATTTACTTGGGCTCATCGCAGGGAAACGACTGCTCTGTGGTTTGGTTATGGTAATGTCTCCGTTCCCGATGTTTTAGACTTCAGAAATGGATTTGTTGCCTTCGTTGATGGTGTGTGCTGTATTTATGAGAAGGAGAGAAGATTTACAGGCCCAGTCGAGTCACAGTGTCATCCTGCTTTTACTCAGCAGAAACTCCTGGTCTCTGTGCCGGATGTGGAGACGTGAGCTGTATTTATCAGTGAGTCTTGCTCTAGCGCTGGAGCTGACGGTGATGTACGTCCTTCATGATGGATGGCTCCTGTGCCTCTATGCAAGTCCATTAGTCGAGCTGTTGCTGGAGTTTTTCATAGTGTTTTGCTGTTTGTCGGTGTTCGTCACATTCATACATCTGCCGCTTCAGTTCTGGGAACTTCACACCTGCATTGTTTCTCGCTTACAGCCTGCAATGTGTTCAGTTTGGGGTTGTTTCTTTTGTTAGGAGAGCGA
>NW_015630361.1:843953-850148 GCF_001515625.1 Sinocyclocheilus rhinocerous | reverse complement strand
GCTGACCAGACATGTGTGTGTGTGTGTGTGTGTGTGTGTGTGTGTGTGAATATGTGTATATATAAGTATGGCTATTTTACATTCAAAAGTTTGAACTCAGTAAAATCTTGTTCAAAAAAGTCTCTTACTCTTATCAAGACTGAAAGTAGGTGGGTTTCTGAATGACTAGTTGACTAATTGGTTTTAGTTAAAGATCCTGTATAATTAGGCTAGTTTTAGGTTCATTTATCTGAAATAGAATGTTCTTGTAACTAGGGGTTGCACCGACTAGTCGACTTCAATGCTCTGCCATGACGCTTTAAGCTTGACGTCGACTAGTCGCTGGTCTTATAGAGGGCGCAACAGGATAAAAAATCTTTGAAGGACACAGCCATGTGGGCAGCGCTGTGTCATATGCCATAGCTGTGCGCAAGGTGTTTGTCACAGCTCCAGACTTATTTGTTCATTAATGACGTCATCAGCGACTAGTCGACTTCGACTCGACTTTCATCACATAAAAGTCGACTTCAAAAAATCAGAAGTCGTTCAACCCCTACTTGTAACAATGAAAAGTCTATTAAATGTTATTATTTTAATTATTAAATGTTGTTATTTTTATTTTAAGGTTAATTGTTATTGTATTATAAATTATATACATTTTAATATACTAAATATAAATTATACTGCTTTTGTTCTCTTTACTTTCTTTTTTGCTTTTTTTAGTTATTATTTTATTATAAATTATAAATATATTTTAAATAAAATAAATACAAATTGTATTGCTTTTGTATAGTGTCACTTTAATTTAGTTTTTACTTTTTTAATTATTATTTTATCATAAATTATCAATCTATTTTGTATTTATTTTTATAGTCTATCTTTACTTAGTTTTTTGTTTTTTTTACTGTAATTTTTTTTTTAAAGTTGGTGGGTTGTTTGAATGACTAGTTGACTAATTGGTCTTAATTAAATTCCTATATAATTATACTTGTTTTAAGGGCCATTTATCTGAAACAGAATTGTAACATTATAAATGTTTTTACTATCACTTTTGATTAATTGCATGCGTCCTTGCTGAATAAAAGTATTTATTTATTTTAAAAAAGTGTATTATTATCAATTACAATTGATTGTTGTTGTTGTCATTATTATATATAGAGAGAGAGAAATATATATATATATATATTTTATTTTATTTTTTTTACTTTTGACTGTTTCTCTTTACTTTCATTCTTTCTTTTTTAAGTAATATTTAGTTCTCAACGTTTTGCTCTACCATTGTAATAAGATGGCAAAACTGTGCTAATTTTAAATGTACCATAGTATGTAATGTTTATACTAAGATTTGTACTAAGGTTACACACAACAGATAAGGCTCTGCCACACTTCCTTTATTTTCAGTGGTAGTAAAATAATGCATATTCTAATAGAATATATAAATAACAGAGTACATATATTGAGTCGTATGTTTGCATCTCAAACCTTTGGTCTCTCTGACTCTGTAGACAACACAGCCGGCATCAGGACGCAGCGCTCCGGATTCAACCGTCGGGAGCAGAACGTGTATCTGCTGCCCATCCTGCTGGTGGACAGCGGCCCTCCGGCCCTCAGCAGCACGGGGACCCTCACCATCCACGTGTGCGGCTGTGACACGGACGGAGCCATTCAGTCCTGCAACGCCACGGCCTACGTCATGTCAGCCGCGCTCAGCCCCGGCGCTCTCATCGCGCTGCTGGTCTGCATCCTCATCCTCATCGGTAAAGCCTTCACTTATCAACCTTATAGTCTTATAGGAACATTATGAGTTATTCAATTCAATGCATTCCTCAGTTCGTAACAACAAATGTGAAATGCATGCTTTAGGAAGCCGAGCAGGCAAGAAACTTGTATTTCAGTGTTGCATAGATTGTCTAGTTGAGTTTGTACTGCATTTCTAGGTGGATCAACTTCTGCTTATGCATTACTGGTGTCATTCCTGTGAGTTTATTGAATATAAACAGTGCATTACATCACATCCTCACACGGATGCCAAGCGAAAGTAACCATGTTTTCTCTTTCCGCTGGTTGTGCGATGAAAGACTTTAACAGACGGGGTTGATGCACGACTCTATGGCACCGGTCTCATGCTGTATGCGTGTAATATTGTGCTGCGGTTCTAGTTTTGAAGGAGTGTGACAGATCTGACAGTGTGTTGAGTACCAACATCATGTAGCATGACTGGTTGAACATCGCCGAGGTCATGGGTTTGAATTCTAGGGAACTAAGAAACTGATGAAATTTATAGCTTGAATGCAGTGTTCACTGTGGATAAAAATTATCTGCCGCATGAGTAAATGCATGCCACGAGTCACTAAAAGTTTGGGCACACTTTACTCATTTTCATCTCATGATCTTAAAAACCTCTTTTTAATTAATTTATCTTTTTTTTTTTTACAAATTATTATTGTTTTTATTAATTTTACATCATTATTATTAACATTTCAATAACAATTAAATTTTTGTACATCCATAAGTAAAGCAATTTTATAAATGTTATTATAAAATGACATTTGTATATGTTTTGGATGAAAAAAGTTATAAAAAAGTTATAGGTCATACTGTATAAGTTTCTTTGAAAAAAATATTATATTTTATATTATTTAAATATAGGGTTGCAAAGGGGTGGAAAATGTCCGGTAAATTTCCGGAAACTTTCCAAAAATCCCTGGAATATAAAAAAAAAATCCTGGAAAGTTTCCAAAATTTCTGGAATATTTCAGAAATTTACTGGAAATTTTCCACCTCTTTGCAACCCTATTTAAATATTATAATAATTAATTTAATTTACAAATTTAAAAATGTATGTATTTCAAAATTAATTTTTGTGATGCCAAAGCTAAAAATAAAAAAGTTTTTAAAAATGATGTTCTTATATCAATGTTTTATATCAACATATGTACTATAATAGCGTCTTAATAATAAATAAAGTAACAAGAATATTAATTACAGTTATTATTCTAAAAATCTACAATTCTAAAATTATTCTAAAACGATGGAGGAAAAAAAGTAACAATAAAGAATGAGTAGATGCCTCTAAACATTTATTCACACTTCTCGTCTGATAGCTTTCCATTGATTTCCAATGTGTGTTCCCATTCATTTATGCGCACTCAAATATTTATTATCTGTGGTATGCTGTTTGTAGATATTAAGTGGTAAATAACTCAGAAGATTCCCTCGGCATTCATATACAGTAAGTATGTCACGGAATGTGTGCCTGTGTGTCAATGATGTGAAAGAAAGCGAGGGTCATTCATCTGTACAATCTCACCTTTAACAAAACACAGGTGACCGACGGATCTCGAAGATGCAAGTATGTCCACTTGAGAATGTGCATTAATATCTGCATTCACAGAGCAGGCTTTCATCGGTTATATGCATGGAGAGCAGCAGATATAGAGCCAAGCCAGCTCTGAGCATGTTTACCTCCACGACCGCTGTAACTCTTTTAATGGCTCGCCATCATTCTTTAAAACCTGGGTTCAAATGCGGCAGGAGGCGAAAAAACAAAACTAGAATGACATAAAAGCTGATCAATATTTCATTCAGCATCCTCTGCAGTTGCTCATCCTCCGAAAGCTTTTGTTCACGCAGAGCGAACACACGCACAACATAGGGCTGGGCGAATGACATGCAGCCTCTCTGGCGGAGGACGGCTGAGTTAAGGGATGCTCAAAACGGATGTAGCCCTCACTCGCAAAAAGAGCAGCATCAGCACCGCTGTCCCGGCGGAGCGCCGAGCTTTAAATAGAGCAGCCTATCCAGACATCCACCCGTTCCCATCTACTGGAGCGGTGGACTGCGCTTCCCTTGTCATCTCTGAAAGTTTTATGACTTTCTCCTGGCCTCAGTATATCTGTCTTTATTTCTCTCTTCTCCACTTAGCGCTTTCCCCGTCCCTCCCTCTCTCTCTCTCTTTCTCGGGAAAGAATGGTACGTGAATTGTTCTCAGTCAGCTGAGCACGCTTCTGCTCATCTTTCCTGCAGTGATTCATTTATGGGTCATGTGTGGGTCATCCATCGCAACTCATTTCTGTTTAATTAGCCATGTTTGCTAAGTCAAGCATTGCTATCACTATTGCTCGTAGTTTTCAAAACTATTAACCTGAAGTATTAAAGCTTGTTGGGGAAAAGTGTGAAAAAAATGTTAATTTTGTAACTGATCAGGCATAAGATATTTGATAAATATAGCAAAAAAAACTTTTCTAGAGACCAGATTATACTTTTACACTTTTTTATAATCATAATTTAATAATTTTGTTTTATGTTTTAAGCTTTTTTTAATTCAACATAGTATTTTTCTATTATGTATCTATTTACTATTCTATTTTAATAGAATTTTAGTCCGTTATTTTTATTTTATTTTAGCTTGTTTTCACCTATTTTAGTCTATTTTAATCTAAATGCAATCAAAAGTTATATTTGGAGACATCGTTTATAATAATTTCATCTTCTATTCTATGCTGTTCTGTTCTATACTATTTCCAGTTCTGGCTTTTGATTGGTCAGTATTTAAGTAACATAGACTGCCATACCTTACTCATTTTATATTGTTTTATGAATTTTATTTTTTATTATATATAATTTATATGTTTTAAGCTTTTTAATTTTTATTTATTTTTTAATTAAGTGTCTATTTATTTATTTTTTTTATTTTATGTTTATTTATTTGTTTTCATTATGTATGTATATTTTTCTAATTTCACTTTATTTTATTTTAGCCTATTTTAATCTAAATGAAATCAATATTTTGAAACATAACACAGAGGCTCTTTTCATGCAATACTGTAAATACAGTAAAACCACCTAGCATCCACATAGCAATGGCATCCACTCACACCACTGAGTTTTTGCAAGGACAAACACCACTTACATTTTCATACACGTCTCATCATTTAGTCGTTAGTTTTAATGTGTCGTGCGACTCGTGCAAATATGTGAGCGAAGCACCTCAAAATTGATCTCTAATTAATAATTCAATTTAATTGTTGTCCCAAAGGATTTGATCCTCTTCTGAAATGAACATCAATTAAAACTGAAGCAGCGCTGTGAAGCTGAAAGGCAGAAACGGCTGAAAGTTTAATGCTGGTTGTTTTAAATCTGTGATGTTTGAGAGCACAGTTGGTGTGTGAATGTTTGGCAGCACTGAATAGACTTTGATGAGCGCTGAGAACATTTGCAGCCACCTTCAAATCCCAGATGGACAAATACAATTCATACTCCGATTATGGAACATCTGTGTTCTAGCCAAATATTCTAGCCTAGTCTATATTGTATTCTATGATGTTCTGTTCTGTTCAATTCGGTTCCATGCTAGTTCTGGTCCTTCTGATTGGTCAATAGCAAGTTTTTACATTTTTATTTATCTACATTTTAAGCTTTTTATTTATTTTTTCATAATATAATTTGTTTGTTTAATTTAATTTAAACCTATTTCATTCTATTCTGTTTTTATCTAAATGGAATGAAAAAAATAAACTTTTAAACTAAACAACTAAATTTTTAAACTAAACATATTTCATAATAATTAATATTCTATTCTGTGCTAAATGTTTGTTCAATATTCATCTAACATAACCTGCTGCTAGGCTTTTTTATTTTTCCAATATTTATCCAACATTTTTTATCCAATATTTTATTCTTTATTATCTGTTGATTTAATATTTTTCATTTAATTTTATTTATTTTCTTGTTTTAGTCTTTTGTTTTATTTTAGCCTATTTGATTCTATTTTAATCTAAATGGAATCAAAAGTTATATTTGAAAACATAATAATTCATTATAATTAATATTCAGAATGAGCTTTATTGCCAGGTATGTTTACACATACGAGGAATTTGTTTTCGTGACAGAAGCTTCCACAGTGTAACAGAATGACAGTGACAGAACAAAAAATAAATAAATAAAAATAGAACAATTAAAATAAGGAATAAAAAATATACAAATCGACAATTGTATGTACAGGTATAGAACAATAAACAACTGCGGAGCACGCCACGGAGGCAGCCATCAGCGTCGGCACCATCGCCATCCATTATACAGTTAACAAAAGCAAAAAAGACCTCTAACACTAGCTTGCTCTATTCTTTTTCTATTCTATCTATTCTGTTTTCTTTTCATTTATTATATTATTTAAAAAAAACCTTGCTACGTGTACTGCGTTAAGCTAACTGAGAC
>NW_015630361.1:838499-843791 GCF_001515625.1 Sinocyclocheilus rhinocerous | reverse complement strand
GCTCCCCTGACTACAATGTCCAGCAAAACATCAGAATAATCAAAAACCGGTGAAATATCGGGTGGTGTGTACTTCCGAATGTCCAGTAATTCGTCTCTGGTGAAACTGATTGCAGGGATATAACTAAAGACAGGACAAACTAACAAAAACATAAAAACAACTGTGGAGCACGCCACGGAGGCAGCCATCAGCGTCGGCGCCATCGCGCTATTGTCAGCGCCATCGCTATTCTATTCTGTGCTATGCTTCTGATTGACATTCAAGTAACATGGCTTGTTATTATTGTTGTATTTAATATTTATTTGTTTGTCATATTTTGTATTTAATATTTGATTTTAATTTAATGAATTAATTTTGTCTATTTTTGTTTAAATGTCATTATAATATAATTTATAGTAGGATTGTTGTTGTCTATGTTCCATTCTACACTATTCACTCCTATTCTGTTCTATACTAATTCCCGTCCTGGCTTCTGATTGGTCAATATTCAAACAGTCTGTTGTACCATATTCCTTTATATTATTCATAAAATTAAAAAGATAACATTCATAGTGGGATTGTCTAGGAATCTAATCTAGTCTAGTAATCTAGTCGTTCTTCTTCTGGTCTAGTCTTGATGTAATGGAAAGTTTCACCAGTATGTCTCCTCTTCATTGAGTGCACAGATCGGACAGATCTCATGACGTTGGAAGGAAGTGGGTGTCCATTGCCTTCCTCGAACGCCGCACCGTTCCTATTAGATCAATTTGCAGCATGATAAGGAGGGAATGAAAACAAATTTCTGCCTAATTAGCTTCAAACAAACAACCCCTCCATCAGTTCATTCTGAGGGTGACGTGATAAATCCATTTGGGCGCAGCAAGGCATCTGCACACATCCGTCCCAATTACAGCCCATCTGCCATGATGGGAGTCCTGGCCACCTGCCGCCCAAGGGTAAATTAGCCGTCTTGTCAGGTCCGCTTAACCGAACATCTGCACGTCAAGAAGTCGCAACATGTTTCACAAGGGCAGGTACATAATGCGCTTCTTCACCCGAGACCTTCAGGGCGTCCGTGACAGCGGAGGCCGGATTCACAGCTCAGTCCAGATGTAGGTTGTTGGGAAAAAGAAGTCAATATTTATCGTATATTGTTGTTTTAATGATATGCGAGCTGACATCATGGATATGACACTCACTCGCGCGAAAAACAAACAAAAACACATCTTGAAAGTCCAAAAGCATTCACTGCGTGATGAAGCCTATTAGAATATAGTTGAATGTCACTGTAATTCAAATTATGAAAGCAAAAAATATATCCCTGTATGGGTTTTTGTTTTTATATTTTTATAGTTAAGTAATATCAGACAACCAACAGTGCTGTTTTCCTAAATATTCTAAATCAGCCGTTTTAAACTAATCATTTGAGTTAGTGATTCAGTGATTCATTAATAACAAGACAATCACTTGCTTTGTTTCTAAATGAATCAGCCGTTTTGAATGAATCATTTTAGTCAGTGAGTCAGTTATTCATTCATAAAGACAGTCACTTGCTTTGTTTCTAAATGAATCACCCATTTTAAACAAGTCAGTGATTTGGTGACCCATTTATTATGACAGTCACTTGCTTCGGTTCTAAATGAATCCGCTGTTTTGAGCTAATAATTTGAATCAGTGATTTAATGATCCATTCATAAAGACACAGTCACTTGCTTTGTTTCTAACTGAATCAGCCGTTTTGAACAAAACGTTTGAATGAATGATTCAATGAATCAATCATTATGACATGGTCTTGCCGCAACCTACTGGCGGTTTTAATGTTATATTAATTTATCCATGATGACAGGCCTAAACCAAGCAAAGTAACAGCACAAAAACACACTCAGGAAAATATTGTTTAATTATCGTTATCAAAAAAATCCCAGTAAATGTCAAGATATATTTTTTTTGCCAATATCACACACCCTAGTGGTAAGCCCTTCTAATGATTCAATTCTTGTTCATTTTAAACCGGTCTATGCAATCGATGCATGCAATCCCCTAATGTGTCTAAAGACTAGTCTGCATGCATGCATCTCATGCCGTCTTCACAGGAATTAGCGCATTTAGCATGCATCATGCACTGCAAATGCAATCTGTGTAACTCAATTCACTTTACCTGGCTCGCGGCCATTTAGAGTCCTTGATCATGCCAGAATCGAAGAATAACATGAAGGGAGAGCGTGGTCAAAGACTTATCTCCCCGAGACTTATGGGAAAATACTGAATCAAAGAACCAGAGAGACTCTTTGAGGAGTCTTTCTATCTGAGGCATTATTCGCTCGGGTGTTTTTAGCCATTTGCTGGTGAGTAAACAATTGCAAAACGACCTATCCTGAGTCAGTTACGTAGATTAATATGCCTGCCATCTTTTCTCCTCCCAACATGATTAGGGTAGATAAACGCTGACAGCGAGTGCTGGCTGAAAGACATAAACAGTAGTAAGTGATCATAAATACTTCTCGCCGGTTTATCCTGTGAAAGCGAAGTTATGAAACTCCAGGTGCGGGCTACGGCTGCTGAATTGGAAATTGCTGTATCTGATTTATTTGTCATTTCCGGAAAGGGCCAGAGCGCGTTGTTCATTTTCTGCCTTGTTTGTACGGCGCTTTGTCAGTTTTCATATGGTTGGAGCCGCTCGTAAAGCTCGGCGTTAGACGGATGGTCCACGGCGAGCAAAATTAGCTTCAACTTCACAGCTAGAGCCTTCATATGCGCTCTCATACTTTAATGCGCTGTTATGTGTTCCCTTCTACCACAAAAGCCATCCATAAAACAAGCTTCCCTGTGCAGTCTGGGCTCTAAATATATAGTTTTGTCCTCAAATACACTTTTTTTGTTTGCTTATGTAACTCGTATGCTGTGCCTTTGGAAGGTAATAGGCCGTGATTGGCTGCGAAGTGACAGACGCATGGAGATTGACACGTGTCAGGTCAAGCATATCCGATAGGTTTTCTCAGAATCTGCAGTGCTTGGTAAGGAAGGCATCGCTATTAATATTGCTCTTGCTTAAGGATGGGGATTTGATCAAACCCTGAACAAAGTTTGATATCAAAATGTGACTTTTGTGGCTTCAATTTGTCTATTAGCTTTGAGGTCAACTGCAATGGGATTTAAAAGTCTGGGAACACATTGAAAATGAGATTCAAAATCATATTTAAGCCTGGAGACAGAAAAATAAAGAAAATTATGTGAAATGTACTAATTCTGCACTAGTATTTCTAGATAACTAAACAAATATAAGTATGCAAATGAGAGCAAATTTTAATTTTAACTTTTTTACAGTTATTCTGATAATATAATTTGTAATTAATATATTTTATTGCATTCTCACTAGTGGTCTCATTTGGACCCCATGAGGTCATGACAAGAAAAAATTTGATTAGATTCAATATATATATACCGGTATATATGTGTTTGTATGTGTGTGTGTATATAGTATATATTCATTGATATATAAACTAAACAAACTTGAGCTACTGACACAGTATATCAGGCTGATGTGTTTCAAGTTGTAGTTATAGAGCATATGAAATAAAATGTTTACTGCCAAATTCTGAAGCTTTTATACATTATACAACAGAAAAGAAGGTCCTTTTCATCTTAATAAAGAAAAAAGTGAGGGTAGTTCTAAAATTTACATATTTCAAAATATGCTTAGGAAAGTAAGGCTTGGATTAATTAGAGCATGAACTTTTCTAAGTCAAATAGAAAATGTTAAAAAATTAAAGACTGCATTGAAATACATGTAAATCTGAGGCAATGTTTCTTAAAATGCAGGATTTTTGACTTCATTGCCATTTTCTACTATTGCATAAACGGTTGTCTGAGAGCTTTCATCCCAGTCATTCGTCCTCAAACGGAAAGATGAAAGAAATCCTTGCCTGACCCCAGACATTTCCCTCTCAAGATTAGAACGCCAGCCAAGACAATGGCACTCTTATTACATTAATAATTATGTAAAATGGATAGCCTTTGATCAGACATGTGCCTCCAGAGAAAACATGCTTAATGAAATATTCAGATCATCACTTACTGAATTTGAACTTCTTACCGCAGACATTATATATTGAGTTTATGCATCATGATTTTTGCATCGTTGCAGCTAAAAAGCTGTTGAAATCAAAACTGTAGTTTTAGTAGCCAACAGGCAGTGCTGGGTAGATTAGGGTATTTATATAATGTAATCTGAGTACTTTTGGATTACGTTGATTTAAATATGGTCAAATGCTACGCTCTCAATTTTCTGTGTAATTATAGCCACTTTTGACTGGACTTTGTGTTAATGTCCACAAAACTTGAAAACATTCTGAATGTAGTCTATTTTAGAAAGGAAAATGGAAAAAAATGGAAAAAAGAATAAGGGAGAATCAATAAATTATGAATAATTTATTGCTATTGTGTGAATAATGTGCAATCATGTAATCAATAAAAAAGTAACTGTAGTCTGGTTACAGGTATTTTAAAATGTAATATAATCTAATTACAAAAACATTTTTTTTGGAATCTGATTACGTAATCCAGATTAGATGTAATCAGTTACTACCCAGCACTGCCAGCAGAGCTGAAATGTAAACTAAAAGCTATTCAAGCTGCTGTTTACACACATTATTAGAAGTTAGTATTAGAATTAGTAGAAGTAGTACAGTCTTTAATACTTCAGCTATGAATATGCATGTTTACTGTTTATATTTTGTGAGCTGTGTGATGGAGAGCCAAACCATGACAGCAGATTTAATTAAACATCAATGTATTGTCCAGCAGAAAGCAGACAACAGAATTGAACACGGCATGCTTCAGTCCACAATATCATAAAACACGATAATGTTGTAAACATGACACTGCATCAAAACTACAGCAAGCTAACCGATTTAAACATATAGTAATTCACATAAATTGATGAGTAACAATTATTCCAAAATGAAATAAAAAAATGACACTTTTACATTTTTTAAGAAAATGTGACGAGTGTTTTCTGTGATATTCTGATCTTTAGATTTTATTCTGGTCTGTTGGGCCAGAAAATCATAAATCCGATCGCTTAGAAGAGTAACAGCATGATTTGAGGTATAAATCATTTCCATAGTGCAAACGGTGTGGATGCATGAAGTTAAATACCTTGGGTCTGCATATCAATATTATGCCAAATAGAAACAGAAAATCGTGCTATACGCACTTTCATGAGATCGTGTTAGCCTACAACAATTAATTTGTGGTCTATTTTACAAATGAGAATACAACGAATTCATGACAATGTTTTACAATCAAGCTACC
>NW_015630361.1:835239-837722 GCF_001515625.1 Sinocyclocheilus rhinocerous | reverse complement strand
ATGCGCAGTCTTCACACAGACGATCGTACGCTTTGTTCTGGTAAAAGCACAAAACAAAATGCACACAAACATGTCCTTGCTCTTGATATACAATCACTGATGAACACCTTTGGTTTTAATGAGAGAAAAAAAAAACTACACGAGGGTGGATTAGAATCCAAAACCTCGGAAATGCTTGACAAAAGTTCTACCGCTAGACTAAAACATACAACCAATCCATTCGAATTTATGTATTTATTCAGTACTGTGAAGAATCTCGGTACTAATTGTATTTTATTATTAATACGTTTATTATTAATTTATATTAATATAGTCGCTTGCAATGTGGGCAGGGCCCGCGTGCGCTGCGGGCCCCCCCAGCGGCACGGGCCCCAGTGCGGCTGAACTGCCTGCACTGTCTGTAGTTACGCCACTGGGTCTTGGGTTTGTGCATGCAACTAACTTTTGAACAGTCAATCTCAAAACCTCCTAGTGCAATAACCTACATTCCTATATCGCTGCTTTTGTCTCCAGTTTTAGGAGACTTAAAACAGATGCATGGATGGAATTAGGTCAGACCTTTTTTCTCTAACCGGATATCCATATTAAATACATCAACGTTTCCCAAATTGTAATTGGTTGGCTTTTTATGACCGAAAAGAGTCTGTAAATGCTGCAGTGAATATTGCCGCCGGTTCAGTTTTTATTTAAACAACACTGACAGATGAAATGCAAGAAATACGCTATATAATCACAAACGCAGAAGATAATTAACATAATTCAGCTGAGATTAAGGGTTCGTTGATTTATTGAGAGGGATGCTTCTTTTGTTTTCCGACTCATTAATTTATTAAATGATCCATCTCAATTGTTTGCCTTTTCAGTTCACGTTTAATTCCTCATTCATATTTGTGCTGCACCTCGCGGCGAAGCTTTGTGAACGTCTCATTTATTTGTAATCCTTTCTGCACTTCTCCTCTCAATCACATATTGTTAGTGGATGAAGACAATGGGATGGTGGATATATCACTTAATAACTGGTCTCAGATGCTAATGAATAATGCAATTGTTTGAGTGCACTTAACTCCGCCTTAAAATGCTACTGACCAATCCTGGCTTAGCAGCTGTTGCTGTGTGTATAATTATCTGAGAAGTTTATGCTCTTTCTAATGGATTTTCACAGAAATAATAATATGTAGTAAGTGTATTTTACCATTGACTGAATATTAAAATGATATCATTCAGTTCATTCTAACACAAGCAGCAGTAACCAAAAGGGGCGGAGCTTAGCAAAGGGTCAATTCTAATAGAAACTGCAGTGAGATTATTTTGTCTGGCGTTGTTCTGATAATGCAGTAGTTGAAATGCTACATAAAGGACAAGTCTCTCATTGAAATTAAGATGTGGTTTGTAATAAGTTCCCTCACTGCATAGCGTTGCCAGGTTGGGTTTGTTAATATCCTCCTCGTGTTGTGGTGTGATCTGCTGAGGAAAGTCGACTGCTGCTGTACAAAAAGCAGCTCAGTTGCTCTTTCTAATGGATTTTCACAGAAAGAATAATATGCAGTAAGTGTATTTTACCATTGACTGAATATTAAAATGATATCATTCAGTTCATTCTAACACAAGCAGCAGTAACCAAAAGGGGCGGAGCTTAGCAAAGGGTCAATTCTAATAGAAACTGCAGTGAGATTATTTTGTCTGGCGTTGTTCTGATAATGCAGTAGTTGAAATGCTACATAAAGGACAAGTCTCTCATTGAAATTAAGATGTGGTTTGTAATAAGTTCCCTCACTGCATAGCGTTGCCAGGTTGGGTTTGTTAATATCCTCCTCGTGTTGTGGTGTGATCTGCTGAGGAAAGTCGACTGCTGCTATACAAAAAGCAGCTCAGTTGTTTACTGAGGAGTCAATTTGAGGTTAATGGATTTTCCTTTTCCTATTTGAGACAATTTAGTTTTCTAATAAGTAATTTTCTTGGAAACTCTGATGCTTGACACCTGCATAGGCTTTGCATATTTTAAATAAACTGTATTAATTTGTCATAATTCCTCATGAAAAGTGATGTTGAGGCATATGTTAACAAAGCTCCCCTTTAACATAACATTTTCCCCTAAGATTAAAAGGTTAATTTAGTTTACTTTCCTCACCGCTGTGGTCTCGATTTGCATTGTGAGGTTAAAGTCACGAAACAATTATTTTTTAGTGTTTTTGAAAGAAGTATCTTCTGCTCACCAAGGCTGCATTTATTTGAACAAAATACAGTAAAAATATGAAATATTATTAAAATTTAAAATAGCTGTTTTGTATGTGAATATCTGTTAAAATGTATTTGATTGCTGTGATCCGCAGCTGAATTTTCAGCATCATTACTCCAGTCTTCAGTGTCACATGATCCTTCAGAAATCATTCTAATATGCTGATTTGCTGCTCAAGAAACATTTCTGATTATTATCAATGTTGAAAACAGTTGTGCTGCTTCATATTTGTGTGGAAACCATGATA
>NW_015630361.1:828491-834326 GCF_001515625.1 Sinocyclocheilus rhinocerous | reverse complement strand
CTGCTGAGGAAAGTGGACTGCTGCTGTACAAAAAGCAGCTCAGTTGTTTACTGAGGAGTCAATTTGAGGTTAATGGATTTTCCTTTTCCTATTTGAGACAATTTAGTTTTCTAATAAGTAATTTTCTTGGAAACTCTGATGCTTGACACCTGCATAGGCTTTGCATATTTTAAATAAACTGTATTAATTTGTCATAATTCCTCATGAAAAGTGATGTTGAGGCATATGTTAACAAAGCTCCCCTTTAACATAACATTTTCCCCTAAGATTAAAAGGTTAATTTAGTTTACTTTCCTCACCGCTGTGGTCTCGATTTGCATTGTGAGGTTAAAGTCACGAAACAATTATTTTTTAGTGTTTTTGAAAGAAGTATCTTCTGCTCACCAAGGCTGCATTTATGTGAACAAAATACAGTAAAAATATGAAATACTATTAAAATTTAAAATAGCTGTTTTGTATGTGAATATCTGTTAAAATGTATTTGATTGCTGTGATCCGCAGCTGAATTTTCAGCATCATTACTCCAGTCTTCAGTGTCACATGATCCTTCAGAAATCATTCTAATATGCTGATTTGCTGCTCAAGAAACATTTCTGATTATTATCAATGTTGAAAACAGTTGTGCTGCTTCATATTTGTGTGGAAACCATGATACATTTTATTCAGGATTCTTTGATGAATAGAAAGTTCAAAAGAACAGAATGTATTTGAAATAGAACCTTTTGTAATATTACAAATGTCTATACTGTCGCTTTTGATCAATGTAATGCATGCATGCATGCTGAATAAAATTAATTTATTTTAAATTACTTGAGGTCTGCATATAGTATAACATTAGTAAAGGATTATTTATTGTTATTATTGTTGTTGTTGTTGTTTGTTGTTTTACTGGTTTAAAAAAAAAAAAAAACATTATGGGCCAGATTTACTAAAAGCTCAAACTAAAAAGTCTTTTGGCGTTAAAATATTACTGTCAGGATTTACTGAAGACGCACAGTGACGAGTTTGCACTGAAAAGATGTGGACACAGTTATTTTTGCATCTGACCTTATTGAATATGCATTTGTAGGAGTTTCCCTTTCAGACGCAAAATTTATGGGAGGAGATTATTAAAATGAATCACGCAATGCAATCAATTTCGTCAAATTACTGGTATTTGCGCCATTATTTAACACCCAAAAAAAGCACGTCTTAAACCAGCCGCTAATTTGCGGTGCTCTTGGTAGATTGCGCTGGTCATTATGAAAATGATCTGGATGCGTCGGTGTTCTTTAATGTGCGCATTGTCAGTAAATCACACGCAGACTTTTCCCCTCCCATCGGTGCTTTTATGGAATTGCGCTCGAATGCTAATTTGCCCTGTTTAGTAAATCTGGCCCTATCTGTCTAAATCTCTCCTCATTGCTTCACTGTGTCTGAAAGTTCACAATGTCTTTGAAGGTCAATTGCAATAAATTCTCTTTTTGGACTTTCAGAGTACGATGAACTTTTCCATTTCAAAAGATCAAGGAAGATTTGATTCTTCATAACATGATGTCTATTCTAACCGCAGGCCTGTTGAATAAAGCTGTCTTGCTTGTCTCTCGTTGTTCCTTTAGTCCTGGTGTTGTTGATCCTGACCCTCAAGCGTCACAGGAAGGGCCAGCGCATGTCCGAAGATGAGGAGGACATGCGGGACAACGTCATTAAATACAATGACGAGGGCGGTGGCGAGCAGGACACTTTTTGGACTTTCAGAGTACGATGAACTTTTCCATTTCAAAAGATCAAGGAAGATTTGATTCTTCATAACATGATGTCTATTCTAACCGCAGGCCTGTTGAATAAAGCTGTCTTGCTTGTCTCTCATTGTTCCTTTAGTCCTGGTGTTGTTGATCCTGACCCTCACGCGTCACAGGAAGGGCCAGCGCATGTCTGAATATGAGGAGGACATGCGGGACAACGTCATTAAATACAACGACGAGGGCGGTGGCGAGCAGGACACGCAGGCGTACGACATGAGCGCCCTGCGCAGCCTCTACGACTTCCCCGAGGTCAAAAACTCAGACTCGGGCCCCAACCTGCGCCCGGTCCCACAGTGGATCCAGAACAGAGTGGTTGGAGACGGCGGCCCGGCTGATTTCACGGTTTTCAAAGGCTACATACGCAAGAAAGTGGAGCAGGCGGACACAGACTTATCGGTGCCACCGTACGACTCGTTCCAGACTTACGCTTTCGAGGGCAGCAGCTCGCCGGCTCTCTCGCTAAGCTCCATCCGTACGCTGTCCACCACCTCGGAGCAGGACTTCTCGTACCTCAGCGACTGGGGGCCACGCTTCAGGCAGCTGGCGGGATATTACGCCCCGGCCCAGCCCGAGGAAGAAGGATCCTAGCACCATCCTCTGATGAGCATCCCGTCCCCCCGAGTCGTTTTTTTCTCCCTGCAGTTCCGCATTGACGTTTTTTGGATCCCAGTCAGTCCGGAGAGTTTTAATGTCACCCTTTACACTTTGTAAAGTGACTTCTCGTCTTGTAGAAAAGTTCAGGACACATATTGAAGGAGAAAAGCACTAGGCCAGGTGCTGGGCAAACCTCCAACATCTTCTCACCTGTCAGCGAGAGCAAGAGGAACGGGGCTGTGCCATATGCACCACGAAGAACACTCATTCTTTGCTTTTTTTGTGATTTCTTTGCCCATCTGTGGAGATAAATTACTTCAAGTCAGTGGGATCTGGAGGGATACAGTGAAAAGACTTTTTAAGTACCAACGTAAAAAAAAAAAAAAAGATTAATATGAATTTATTTAAAGAAAAAATGAACAAACAAAAAAAGTAAAACAATATTTATGTATTTATTGCTTTCTATTTATTTATTTATTCATTCATCCTGGCAATGGACTGAAATACAAAATTGGACAATTTTCTGAAGAATTTGTCAGGGTTGAGTTGGGGTGGGTTTGCTGAGAGGAGTTTGCAAACTATCAGTGGCAGTAAATCAGTCTTGAAAATATTTGTATTTATTTTTTAGAAACTCTTTTTGTAAAATACGAATTGTTTCTGCTGGAGAAAAGTAACGGCTGTTGAGGTGAATCTCACAAAAACTTGTCTAGGTCACACTTCACCCGCAAATCAAGAGAATAAAATAAGAAATGACATTTTGCTTAAAGAAGATTAAGTCTGTTTTAATTGTGTTTATGACAATTAAGTGTTTTCCCCCCAAAGTTACTGTAATGCAACTTTTTGTATTCATTATTCCCAATAAGATTCTCTGGACTATATAATAGTTAAATATTGGTAAATCACTGTCATTTGTATTGCATTAATGAGAATTAGGGTAAAATGTGCTTAATTGTCATAAAAATAATGTAACAATAGGCTTCATTTACTTTCTGCAAAATATATTTGTTTTGTTTTTTAGGTTTTGGAGTGAAATGTGATTCTTTGACAGGTTTTGTGAGCATTGGTTTTGTCTTGTCATACATTTTGTGTGTTGTGTTGCTTTTCAACTAATTATCCAGATCACTTGTTGTGGATGTTGCGTTCGGCATTGAATCGGTTTTCAAGGGAAGTTTTGAAAGACAAGACAACATGGCACAATACACGGCAAGAAACAAACGAGACCATCTGACAGGTTCTTTATCCATTCTTTTTTAGATATCCCTGATATACATGTTCATTGATGATTTGTGCGTGTGCCGAGATGTTTCCAGATTGCTTTCCTTTGGGTGATTTGATTGGTTTTTGATCATTCTGTGTTGGGCTGAGGATGATGAACTAGAGACGGGGTGCAGTGGTCGTGTTTTTCCCTGAACCAGCACCCTTAAATGTCCACCCAAAATGCAGATGTATGGCTAAAAATACAATTGAATTCATCAATAAATATTTACGGTTTTTCAAGAATTTTCTGTTTGTTTGTTTATTTTGTAATTCTTATTGTTCTCAATGGTGATTCTCATTACTGTAATACCTTTTTAAAATACTATAGCTTAATAAATGTACTTTTTTATTCAAAATTTGCATAAATGAATGGCATCATAAGAAATATATCTGCGATGTATAAATAATTTAAATATTTATTTTTTGCTTTACAATAATGAGAATTTGGGGAGACAATATTCATTTACGTTATGCAAAAAATGAGAATACCCTTGGGCCATTCAAGGTGAAGATGAGTTTCATGAGATTTGGAGAAATGTAGCATTCCATCACTTTCTCACCAATGGATCCTCTGCAGTGAATGGGTGCCGTCAGAATGAGACAGCTGATAAAAACATAACAATAATCCACAAGTAATCCACACCACTCCAGTCCATCAGTTAGCACCATGTGAAGCCAAAAGCTAAGAAATAAATCCGGTATTTTAGTTTCCGACTAAAATACAAGTCCATAATAACGCTTCCTCCATGCAGTGAAAAAGTCATCTGGTCTGACTCAGGAGAGAAATCTGCACAGATCAAGCACCGTTTACAAGCAAAACAGTTCTAAACAAATATGTGGCTGGATTTTGATGTGAGAGACGACAGGAGATGCACTTTTTCACTGGAGGAAGCGTTATAATGGATTATGGACTCTTGTTTTTTTTTTTTAAGTTAAAACATTTTAATGATGGATTTGTTTCTTTTGGCTTCACAAGACATTAATGGACTGGAGTAGTGTGGATTACTTGTGGATTATTGTGATGTTTTTATCAGCTGTTTGGACTCTCATGCTGACGGCACCCATTCACTGCAGAGCATCCATTGGTGAGCAAGTGATGCAATGCTACATTTCTCCAAATCTGATGAAGAAACAAACTCATCTACATCTTGAATGGTCTGAGGGTGAGCACATTTCCTGCAAGTTTTCTTTTTTGGTTGAATTATGGCTTTAATCTATGGCTTTTTCATCATTTTGTTATGCTTTTTTTTTGACCCGGATGAGGTTTTGTAAGGTTCTGTCAGGAAGTGCTGCTATAAACCGACGGTGATGTTGCTTTAACACACAATGTAGCAGCAGATGTTCTCATTTTACTGGAGCTTGTTTTTGCTTTTAGCCGCGGCTGCGTTTGATGGATGAGCTCTTATGGCAGTGTATAAACCTACACACATCAGCGGCCACCCAGAGCTAGTCTTGACAGACTTTTCAAAACACAGCGTTCGTTCAGAATCAAAATAGTTCAAACACAGATAGGAAAGACATCAAAACAGCCTGCAATTATAGAAAAAGCGCAAGGCTAATGCAGGCCGAAGATGGAATCGTACTGTAGATGATTCATCCAATCTGCTCATGTTTTATTAAAAGGTAACGGGGAAATGACAGAATGGAATTACGTGTTCTTTGACCCTGATATTCATTGACAGTCGTCCACGCGGGATCATTACGCTGTTAAAGGAATGCCAAAGCCCCACAGCCATAATGAAATCCTCATCAAGCAAATGTCACGGAGAGGCAGCCGCTGACTAATGCAATGACAGACGCGCAAAAGAGCAAGAGTGTGTGTGTGTGTGTGTGTGTGTGTTTGTTTGTGTGTGTGTGCATGTTTTGTCCTCGTTTTTAATTTAAAGTGCACAGACTCATTCCTCTGTCGACATTCCCTGGAAAACATTCTAAGCATCATACTCTGAATTAACAAATTCCTCATGTTAATTTGATGCAATCATTTGTAGTGATATCAATTTGTCAATACTGAAATTCTGTTCAATAATCATTTTCATTTTGGCTGATATTTTTAGATCAGTGTTATTTTAGTATTAATTATATACTACTATTTATTATTATATATAGCATTTATTAATATTTTGAATTAACTGATATTTTCAGTTTTCATTTTTATTTTAGACCATTTTAGTAATTGTGTTATGTTTTTGGCATTTTTAGT
>NW_015630361.1:815907-828241 GCF_001515625.1 Sinocyclocheilus rhinocerous | reverse complement strand
ATATATATATATATGTGTGTATGTATATATATATATTTTTTTTCTTTTAAATATCAATTTTAAATATTAACTTTTTTTCAGTTTTAGTAATTGTATTTCTTCAACACATTCTATTTCAATGTATTTCAGCTAAGTTTAAGTGTTGTGTTTATTTATATTTCAGCTTTATTTCAATTAATGAAAACAATTTTTAAGTTTTTTAAGTTTAAGTTTGTCCAATTAATAGTATTTTATTTTATTTCAACTTTTTCATGCAATCATTTGTAGTGATATCAATTTGTCGATGCTGAAATTGTCATTTAATGGGGCATTTTTCATTTTCATTTTATGGGTGGCATTTCATATCAGCGTTTTGCATTTGCATTTGCATTGTATTAATATTTTATAGTACTATTTATACTATTTAATAGTATTTATTAATATTTTTAATATTTTATTTTCAGTTTTCACTTTCCCTTTTAGGATTGTTTTAGTGATTTTGTTATGTGCTTTTGGCATTTAAATTATAATTTCTCATTAAATAAAATGTTTAGCTTTATTTTATTTCAGTGTTAACCATTTCAATACTTTAAATTATTTTATTTCAGTTAGTTGCTAGAGTTAAGTTTTTAATTTTTTTATATCTAATATTTATTTTTTTATTCCAGATTAATTTCAGTAAAACTTTTTTTTAAAGTTTTGCAACACAATATTTATATTTTATATAATTAAAACGTTATTTCAATTAATGGAAACATTTTAATAATTTCTTTTTATTTTAGTTTTAGTTTCAGTTAACAATAACAACACACTTATAAAGTATTTGAGATGTATATCCACTAGGTAGGAGTTGAGATGATTAGCATCACTCCCACAGTGTGGATCCCCATGATAAAATCAACCAGAACAATTTCTATAATTGATTTTGCATTGAGACACAAATCGAATCTATCTACAAATATTGATATTAACGTGACGTGGCGACAGAGCAGAACATCATTCAGTGAAAACAGAGCCAGAATGATTGTCTGTGGAACAAACACGGTTATCTGTGTTTCAGATCGAGAAAGTCAACATGATCTGGAGGAGAAACCAGGCTTCTGTGTTCATTCTTCATGAGAGAAATGATCAGCCTTTGTTTGCTCCATCAGGATTTGTTTGCGAACAGTTATCAACTTGACTTACACACTCATGTCAATCATCACATGGTCTTGTGATTCGAGTCTAGAATCTGATTGGATGAGCCATGCTTGAAGATGTGCTAAAATAACTGATATACACAGACGTCTATAGTTGCATAAATCATCAGCTGTCACTTTTGCTGAATTTGGCAGAATAATAGATAATTGTGATTGTTATATAGTTCATATAGTTTGTTCAGCCCAAAATGTCAATTAATTTACTCGCCCCCAAGTTGTTCTGAATACTGCATGTATGACTTTCTGTCTAGTGTTAAACACAAAAGGAGAAATCTTAAGCATGTTTACAATTTAGTTTTTGCATACAAAGGAAATGCAGTGGTTTTACAATAAATAGTGAATAAAAACGGTATAAAATACTATATTCCACACTGTAAAAAATGACAGTGAATTTAACGGTAAAAGACTGTAAAAATGCTACAGTAAAAACCTGTTAAATGGTTAACGGTAAATTCCCAATTTAAGTTAAAACCGTAAAACCTAAATTGTTGCTACCGTATTTTTTACGGTAAAATTCCGGCAACCACAGCTGCCGTTTTTCTACCGTAAATTTTACGGAATTTTTTTTACAGTGCAGACCTTCTAAATTTCCCTGAAGTTCCTGTGTCACAGTATTTTTAAAATGTTTTTGAAAGAAGTCTCTTCTGCTCACCAAGGCTACATTTTAATTGATAAAAGCAATAGTATTGTGAAATATTATTACAATTTAAAATAATTGTTTTCTGTTTGAATATACTGTAAAATGTAATTTATTTCTGTGATGCGCAGCATTTGTTGCTCAAGAAACATTTCTGATTATTATCAATGTTGAAAAACAGTATTGGCTGTTATCATAATGCTGTTGTTGTTTTATGAAAGCAACAAACCCTTCACCTGTGCTAAAGTCACAGTCTTGAGTGACTTATTGTTTTAATATTATTCTCCAGTCATCTTTTAGGAACTCTAGACACACTGTTAGTCAGTTCAAAAGGTGAAGTAGTTTATTCATGCCGAGCTCTGAACGTTGGTCAGCATTCAGCGATGGCTCCGCACCGTCATGACAATGCTCTGGACATTTCCAGCACTAATTAACTGTGGCGACATCCACTTTGCACACAGCAGCCAATTTACACCCACAGCGCAGGCATCATGCACACTAATAAGGGCACAGAGTCAGAGCTGAAGTTTGTGTGCCTCAGTTAATGGGCTGTGTTTGGCTGTCAGTAATGCTGTGGCGTTTTGACTGTGTTTGGGTTTAATGCAGGACGAATGTTACAGGAACGTTTCGGGTTCAATGTAAGTTCAGAGCTTACAAGCCAAATCACAACCGGCCTGATAGTCAGCGCTGGTCTCACATTGCTTAAATATTTCATTATATTACAGTTAATGTGTTACAAGTGACAGATTATTTTTTGAAGGCGTGAATTGAACTTATTTTTCCTGTCTGCTGGTTTTGACGTCGTGGCTCAGGACTATAGTGAAAGGTTTGAATTTGAACCAGTGTACATGCATATTAATCGTATGGTTTACTCGCATGTTAAAAGATATGGCAGGAATAGTACAGTGAGGGTTGAATGGCATGTGTGTGTTCTTGTTGTGCAGTCAGTCTAATAGTAGACTGATTGTAGCACATAGTAGCACATGACATTTTTTGGTGTAGCTTATTTCACATAGTTCATCGTGTTTGCCAGTGCAAGAGACATAAAAATCCAACTTTCATTTGCTTGGTTCCTGGAATTCAGCGAGGAACGGGTTCACCATGAGGGACTGTGGATCTAAACGCATCTGTTTGCTGCAGCATCAGAAGCTGCTTTTATGAAGTTAGAACAGAAAGAGCCACGGCACACGCTTCCCTGTTCCTGGAGAAAAAAATCAAAAACTGTGAATGGGTCACATCAGAAAAACACACAGCAGTAGTCTGTTCCCGAGCCATTTGCCTTCAGTAACGTCACACATTTCTGAGTGAAAGAGGATTTTCAATCATGTAGATTTGATTTGATCCATTAGGAATTGATTGGATGGACAAACAAGTCTCTGTGTGACATGATTAGAGGAGAGACGCTGAAAAGACTCAGGATTTGTGAATGCTTACAAGGCTGCATTTATTTGCTCAAAATTATAATAAAAAACTGTAAAATTGTGAAATATTTTTGCAATTTAAAAGAACTGCTTTCTGTTTGAATATATTTTAAACTGTAATTTATTTCTGTGATCAAAGCTGTATTTTTAGCATCATTACTCCAGTCTTCAGTGTCACATGATCTTCAGAAATCATTCTAATATGCTGATTTGCAGCTCAAGAAACATTTCTGATTATTATCAATGTTCAAAACAGTTGCGCTGCCCAATATTTTTGTGGAAACCGTGATGGATTTTATTTTTCAAGATTCACAGATGAATAGAAAGTTCAAAAGAACAGCATTTATTTGAAATCGAAATCTTTTGAAACATTATAAATGTATAAACTACCGTCACTTTTGATCAATTTAATGCATCCTTTAATGATAAAATATTAATTTCCTTCCAAACAACATCTTACTGACCCCAAGTCTTTAAATGTATGTAAATAAATACAGTATGCATAAATGTAAACATCTCAAGATCGTCTGCAAATGTGCGCTTATGTATAATTTATAAAAGTCGAGCTCAAATGCATTTATATTTGCATCAAATTCAGATCCAAATGATGTGTTCTGTATATATTTATATATTTTGTTGCGTGCAGCTGTGAATTCCGGTGTTAATTGTGATGTAAATATCCCGTAACACACACACAAGCTGTTATGAGCCGCTGTGTACACACACCTGTTGTTCTGCCAGTTTACCCTCAATGACCCACTCTCACTCTCATCTGCTTTCTAAATGTTTACTGACAGTCCTGCAGCTTTGTTTTGCATCGAGGCTTTCCTCACTGCTGCAGGGAATTCAAGCAAAGCCTGCTGGGAGCATCATGCATCGTCCGCCCATTGGCCAAGAACCTAGTGGTGCGCTAGTGATGGGTAAGTGATGTCAGCAGCCTTTTAGATATAATGTGACATTTTTAATTTGAAATGATTAGGATGTATTAATTATACATTTGATTAATTAATCATATTTTTCATGTTTATTAATACATATTAATGTTACTTATTTAATATGTGTTTAATAAATATAAATTATAAATATATAAATTAATCAAAAATTAATTAAATATATATGTGTGGGTTTTCATATTTATTAATATATAAATAATTGTACTTAAAAATAAATAAACTGTGAAATTAAAATAAAATTATAATTTATATATATTAAAAATATATAAAAGGTATATGCATATTAATTATTAATATTTTATATTTATTAATACATTTTATTACACATACTATTTGATAATTATTAAATGTATGTACATGTATAAACTATGTATAAAACATGTATCAATAAATGTTTAATTAGAAATTGTAAATGTATGATTTTTGATTAATTTATATTTATGTAATTTTTAATTATGCAATTAAATTCAGTTTTATATCAAAATTAAATAAAATATAATTAAACAAATAATTAATTTATATAATGAAAATAAAATAATACTCTGCATATTAATAAATAATATAAAACATACTTATTTAGTTATTTAATGATATTTATTTACTTAATTTTAATAAATATATAATTTAAATATATAATATAATCTAGAATATATACTATTGAAATATAAAATATTACATATTATTATAAAAATATTCCAGAAATACAATATATATATATATATATTCATATTCTTTTTTCTATCTCAAGCCATGATTTTTTTTTTATGAACTTTTCTTTAAAATTGTTTTCAACAACTGGTTTATATGTTGATATTGCTTCAATGAGCAGTTCATCCCTGGCAAACATCTATTTCTTAGCAAAGTCTGGCATGCACAGACTCAGGTCAGCACTGAATGTGAGAACAGCATGAGTCATTTGGCGATGGACGTAGTTTGATGATGGCAGAAGCAGAAAGTGTCCAGCCAGCACTCAGAAATTCAGGTTCTCATCCACAATGAAACGCCCTCAAGATTTATTGTCAAATTAATGGAATTCCCTGCGCACTGAAGCCCGGTGGGTGGACGGATGTGAGCACATCTGCGGCTGGAAGTGCCGACGCTGCAAAATCATCAAACTAAATGTTTCATCGCCAACAGAGATACGTGTACATTTCAGTGAAAAATCAGAGCGAGAAACCCGGATCAATACGGACTCAGAGAGCATTACATCTGATGCATTAGCTCTGTGTTTTTACTATTCAGCATGGCTAAAATTAATAAATGACCAGGGACGCGGGAAGTAGGGGTGCTGAGGGGGCTGCAGCACCCCCTGTTTTCACATGGTTTCAAATGCAACGGCAAGTTTGTTCATTTCAATTTATACGCTGGCGCGTGGTTTCAGACATGAACTATACAGAATGCGAACAAGATTAACTTTAATACAAGGAGATAATGGCGCAAAAGCGAATTTCAGATTTTTTTTAAATGCCCATCCCAGCAAAAACTTTCCAAAATAGGCATCCAGCCCAACCCCCGAGACTGATCAGCTACTGTCGATAATTTCGAAAATGTGATATGCAGTCAAATTTCCCAGTGTGTATGCCACTTAAACGAGTGTTCATATCGACGCGCTTGTACTTTGTGGAGTTGTCAAATGAGGTGCCTTGCCCCCCTCCCTTTCCCACAGCACCCCCAACCGAAAACATCTTCCCGCGCCCCTGTAAATGACTGTGATTGATTATGGTTTGTATGTTGGTTACGGTGGTATTTTAGCATCATTGATATTATAGTTCTTGTTAATATTTCAAATTTGATTTGATTTTTATATTTTTATTTTTATTTGTTTTAGTTTTGAATTTTGAATATTGCCATTTTTGTTAGATTTGTAAATATGTCTATAGATTTTAAGTTTTAGTTTTGATTTTTACTTTATTTAGTTTTACTTATTTTAGTGTTCTAACTTTGAATGAAAATTGAATTAGCTATATTAAAATAAACTTAAGTATTTTTTTTTTTTTTACATTTTTACATTTATTTCAATATTTAATTTAATTTTTTTATTTTATAGTGCAGTTGTTTGACAACCTAATGAGTTTAAATTCAATATGATTCATTCATTCATTTGAGCATTTTTACAGCTGTTACCAATACTTGTCTAAGTACAACTTAAAACCTGTTTTCCTATAATTATTAAATAAACAGAACATTTAATGTAATTTAATTTAACTGATTTTGATTATATTATATTATATTATATTATATTATAAAATTAATATTATTTTATTTCAGTTTTATTTATTCATTCCTCTAACCACTTACCGTGGCCATTTAGACCCCTATTTAGCCGTGATATTAGGCACATGCACGTGTGTAGTGTGAATGGCCCTGAATGGGAATGTTTGCTGTAAATGCATGGCATGTTTAGATCATGAGCAGGTTTTGCTTTCACAAGAGGGAGTTCACAGCTTGTTGAAATGCATTGCCAATTCAAATGAACACTGACTTTAGCTCTCTAAATAAAGAGGTTTGAGGTTTATGTGAAGCAGACATTGACTCGTGTTTATCTTCATCAGGAATTACAGTCACTCTTGAACAATAGCCACATGTGAGAGAGTAGAGCAGCATAATGCTGCAAAACTCATGTGTTTTTAGATTCAAGTCAATCCCCCATAACCCAGCTCATCTGCACTCAACGGCCGAGACCGTATGCAAGACCAATACCTGCAAACACGGCCTACACTTGTCTTTTTTAATTCAAATATAACAGTATAATGGGTTTTTCTGCGTTGGTGGATGTAGTGGAGCTATGGCTGAGTGTGGCATTGTGCTGGAATCAGAGAGAAGCTGATGTAGATGCAGAAGTGATCTCAACAGACTTTAGTCAGAGTAGATGGTACACTTAATTTTAATTTTAACTGCGCTGTGGAATTGGAATTGCAAACTTTTTTGTTTTAGTATTATTTATGTACTTATGTATTATGCATTATTTATGTATTATGATGTTTATTAATATTTTTAATTAGTTTTTATTTTAATATATTCGGTTTTCATTTTAATTTTAGTTTAAGTTTTAGTAATTTTGTTATGTGATTTCGTCATTATTAATATTATTATTATTAGTTTAATATTTTTTTAACTTTAATTTATTTTTATTTCAGTTTTTGTAATATTGTAATTTAAAATAAACCTTTTTTTAAGGACATTTTCCAATGCAACAATTCTAATTTTCAATTTCTATTTTTTTCTAGTTTATTTTTTTAAAGTTAAGTAGTCCATGTAATTCCATGTAAACTTCCTGACTGTAGAATGATGGACTTCAAATAGTTTGTAAATGGCTGCATTACTCTTGCCAGAATGATGGCAGCAACAATTGCCTCTCTAAGATCATTGCTGATGTCTTTCCTCCTTGGCATTGTGTTAACACACACCTGAAGGCTCCAGATCAGCAAACTGCCAAAACTTCTGCTTGTATAGAGGTGCTCACACTTGCTGATGATCAGTTAATTAAAGGTATCTGATTAGCAGAGCCTGACTACTTCACCTCTTAATTCCTATGTTAACAGTAAGGGTGTCCTAACTTTGTCACACATGGCTTTTCCATTTTGGCTTTATTTTTGTTAAATAAATAATGACACAGTGTGATATGTCATGTGTTGTTGTTCATCTGAGGTTTTATTTTTCAAATTTTAAGACCTGCCAAGGACCAGATTTTTTTTTTTATTGTGTCCTGATACAGAAAACCATGGAATTCAATAGGGTGTCCTAAATGTAATTGTGACTTTTTATCTCAATTCTGACTTTTTTTTTCAAGATTTAAACATAGAATTCAGAGGAAAAAATGAGAATTGTGAGATAAAAAGTTACCTTTTTTATTATTATTATTATTATTATTATTTTTATTGCCTTGGAAGTGGATTTCCATATAGTTAACGATAACAATAATGCGGTTAATAAGAACTGATAAACATTTGTGGCAAATAAAGGTTTGTTTTAAAATTTTTGTATGCATTTTACATGATATCAAGCATTTATTTGCTATCATGATATCCTGCATAGCCTCATTTTCAGCTGTCGATTCAAGCATGCCGTATATACGCTGTATAGTGACTTATAGAGATGTAGCATTATATATCTGTCGGTGTAAAGCAGAAGGGCTCCGAGAGCCTGTATGTGTGACAAAGTGTTTTGTTCACACTTACTTCACTTTCACCCCTGGCATTTGTCAAGAGGAGTGACAGCATGAAGACGAGACCCTCATGCATTATTGAAGAGCCGGGCCGTCACACACAGCCTCTCTTTCATTATCTGAGCGCAGTTACAGCACGAGTCCTCTCCAAACACTGGACAGGAATCACGCAGCGCTGTGCTGGTTTATGTTAGTGTCTCGTAAACTGAGTTATGTGGATTTTCCTATAAGTGATCATCAGCTGATGCAGCAGAAATCACTGCCATACAGAAGAGAGACATGTCATATGTAGGCCAATCGTGTATTTCTATAAAAGTGTAAAAGACACTTGATATTCACTAATAATAAATGACTAAATAAATAAATAAATAAATAAAATAATATTATCCATTTGACTGCACTGACACTATCAGATGAGAACAAAACTTGAGCTGAATAATCACACTATTGTCTTCTGCAGAGCTGCTTTACAGCTGAATCACATGTGTTTCATAATTAATAAATTTTTCAACATCGACACCATCATCATTGAACTGAACTTAATCAAGAATGAACTGAATTGAGCTGAATAATGACACTGTTGCCTTCTGTAGAGCTGCTTGACAGCAGAGTTTCAATGTTTTTATTTTCCTCTTAATAATTACTTATTTTTAATTATTATATTTTTTGTATTAATTATTATTAACTCATGAACTCCGTTTGGTAAACCTTACCTCCTGCGATTTTGCTGAAAGTAAAACTAAACCATAAAAACATTTTCATTACTTGAAATAAAATAATTGTTAACTAAAACAATGCAATGCATATATATTTTAGTTGTTAAAGCAACTACATTTTAATTTACTTTAATGTGATGTACTAAAATAACTAAAACTGAAAATGAAAATGGAAAATATATTAAAAAATATATACTTACAAGTTCATGTTCTCTAATGTTAGCTAATGGTCACATGACATGCAGGTATGCATAAAATATTTAATCATATTTAGTAACTGACTAATTTTTATTTGTTTATTTACAGTTATTTTTGAGATTTTTTTATTATATAATTAATTTTTTTATCAATTCATGATCCCTCATTTGGGAAACCTGCAATAAATGATGTCACTTCCTTTCTGAGGGATGATGTCATACAGGAACTAGCTGGCTTGTGTTAGTTAGAGTACAGTAGTCAACATTTGAAGTGGATCAAAAAAAGTTCATCAAAGTCGTCCTAAGACAAGTATGGGTATTGTTTTGGTTTTAGGACAACTTTGAAGAAAGGTTTTGATCCACTTCAAATGTTGACCACTGTATTAAAAGTGAGTCATTTCTCCAGTCTCCAGTCAGCACTTTCCGAGGAAATCACCCTACGAATGTCTTACTTATAGCTGTGTGTATTATTTAACATTGACGCGCTTCACCTTTAGCACCAAGCCAGATTTAGATATTGTGCTTTCAGCCGCCATTGATTTTTTTATGCCCTAAAATTCCTCACTCTTTGCCGTGAAGAACCAGCCGTCGCCAGCGCCATCCTCCGGGACGAACCGTACAAGATAATATTCAGCCTTTGAAAAGCCTGGACCAAAGCAGAGCGCTTCCAGTGTCTGAAAGTCATTTCCATCTCAATGACACACATCTCAACATCCCTCGAACAGAGATAGAACAAATAACCCAATAATTAGACGTGATTCCGTCTTGAGGACCCCATATTAGCATAATAATGAGAAAGTAATTAGTCATACCTCCAAGAGAGAGAGAGAATCGACCGGCTTCGCAAAGTCAGCTATATTGTTATATCACTTTTCCAACTGTTCTGATTGAAAGAATTGTCATGTCGTAAAACTCATCGGCGCCTCGGGAGGAGCCTTTGTGGCCATCGCCAAATGAAATAACGTGCGCCGCAAGCTGGGTATTTGGACGAGCAGAATTACGGGGCGAGGGGTGTAATTACATTTTATTGTTTCCAGCGTTCACCTCTGTTCTCCGCCTGTAGTTCGTCACGCTCCTCGCCATCAGCCTCCCTCTGAGAACATCCTTTATTATGGCACTCTCCTCCCCCCGTACACTAAATTTGATCCCCTTTCATTATGCAAATCAATTTCATTTTGAGGCGAAAAAGCAGGGAGTTGGTGAACAAAGACGGATGAAAAGGACACCAAGGGGCGAAAACTGGAAGCAGGAATGGGGTCCTGGATGAATTTGTACACTGTAAATCAAATTTGCTTACTTGTCTTCTCAGTGTTGTGTCAGTGTTATATTCCACATGCATCTTTCAAGAGTTTAGATGGACACTTTTCCTTGCGAATGGAGTGAGGGTGTTCACATCTGTCATTAAAGAGTCTGAGCGTATGAGAGTCAAAATTACAACACAACACTGAAATATAATATTTAGTCAGAAAAGGGGCTGAACTGTAAGTCAAAAAACACATGAGAAAGAAAAAGCCTTTTAAAATCTCAATTGTTTCTCCTGCTTCTCAGATGTTTCTGAGAAACTGGCTTCTTCAGAAGAGATGTTCTGTAAATAATGGCTCAAACCAGGCTCAGGATACTGGCAGGTAGTTTTTTAGGTGTTAGGTAGTTAGTGGCTGATTAGGTTGAAGTGAAACTGCACAGTAAAGGTCGCGTTCAAGTTAATAAAATCAGTGAAGTCATTAATTAAAATGGAACCAAATTAAACCCTCTTTCGGTTGCATACATTGGCTTACATTTGAAATTTTAGCTATTGACAAATAAATAATTAAGTAATTGTATAGCTGTATACTGTATATAATATATGGATGGTAGATATTGCTCTAAATTATAATAATGCTTTTTGGAAGGTGTACGTGTACCATTTATTTGTATATTATTTATTTTAATATGTGTGTTAATGAAGTTTGGATTTTATGAATTAGGCATAAATTGATTCTTTTATTTTTGTGCATTTATCAACCCCTGGCCACTGTCCAAAAGAAAATTAATAAATAAAAAAAAGAGTGAGCTGACACAATCTGGGCACCGGATGAGAAAAATAGGAGCATTACTGTAGTAACAAGTCTAAAGAATACAGAAATCTGCATGACATTCTCCGTCATGTCTTTCACTTACAGATGAATTTATTTCCAGAGTGTCTGAAGTCAAGATCGCTGCATTTCCCAATCAACTTAATTTAATTGTTGGTGGGCAGAGGAAGCCACAATTATTGTGCAACTTACGGATTGATCAAAGTGAGCCTCCCTCCGAGCAGGGTCACGACCTCTCTCCACATGCGCCGCTGACTGACGCTGAGCTGTCTCAGCATGCCTGAGACAGCTCAGCACACAGAACACACACAGAACACACACAGTCGCCACTGGCAAGGTTAGCATCCTCCCCTCCCTCATGTCTTTGATTGAAAATAATGAGGATGTCACTTTGCACTGCAGCATGCTAGAGAACCAAGAGTTCATTATGCAGACAAATATTTTTTAAAATAAATTACATAGATTTGCTAAGAGTTCTGGACTGCTGAATTTGTTAAGTTTTGAGTTTCAGAAGCTTACAGTTGCACTTTATTAAAATGCATGCATGAGTGCAAACAAGCTGCATTCAAGGCCTAAATAATACATTATATATATGCACTGGCCACTTTATTAGGTACACCTTGCTAGTACCGGGTTGGACCCCCTTTTGCCTTCAGAACTGCCTTAATTATTCGTGGCATCGATTCAACAAGGTGTTGGAAACATTCCTCAGAGATTTTGGTCCATATTGACATGATAGCATCACGCAGTTGCTGCAGATTTGTCGGCTGCACATCCATGATGCGAATCTCCCGTTCCACCACATCCCAAAGGTGCTCTATTGGATTGAGATCTGGTGACTGTGGAGGCCATCTGAGTAAAGTGAACTCATTGTCATGTTCAAGAAACCAGTCTGAGATGATTTGAGCTTTGTGACATGGTGCATTATCCTGCTGGAAGTAGCCATCAGAAGATGGGTACACTAGTCACAAAGCAGTGATCCTCAAATCTGGCTC
>NW_015630361.1:796073-815671 GCF_001515625.1 Sinocyclocheilus rhinocerous | reverse complement strand
TAGAGATGGTTGTGCGTGAAAATGCCAGTGGATCCGCAGTTTTTGAAATACTCAGACCAGCCCGTCTGGCACCAACAACCATTCCACGTTCAAAGTCACTTAAATCCCCTTTCTTCCCCAATCTGATGCTCGGTTTGAACTTCAGCAAGTCGTCTTCACCACATCTAGATGCCTATATGCATTGAGTTGCTGCCATGTGATTGGCTGATTAGCAATTTGTGTTACCAAGCAATTGAACAGGTGTACTTAATAAAATGGCCGGTGAGTGTATATATATATATATCATATATACAGTGTGCATAATTATTAAGCACGTTGATATTCCGATTATATATTTTTTCCAAGCACATTTTACCCATTCCAAACCACATTAATCTTAATAACTACTATTGATTTTGTATTTAATCATTTATAAGTGATATATAATTGTCCATGAATGCTGGAAGTGAAATGCTCCTTACATTCAGGTGTGCAGTATTATTAGGCATGTTTTCTTTTACTGATAAAATGAGCCAAACAATAGGTTTAACTCAGACTGAGATGTCAAAAATGATTAAATCCCATGAGGAATATTAAAAACTAATGCAATACAGAAATTGCAAAGTTAAGACATGACTATTGGACAGCAAAATGCTCACTGGGTCAGCGGGGTCAGAAAAAAACAGGTGGAGAAGAAAAGACACGTTAACTGCAAAAGTATTAAGAATTAATGTGAAGAATTAGGTGTAAAACCACCAGGAAGCATTTATGGCGCTTTTCCACTGCGTGGTACGACTCGGCTCGGCACGGCTCAGTACGGTACGACACGGCACGGCTCAGCTCGGTTTGTGTTTCCATTGCAGTTCAGTACCCATTAAGACAATTATTTATAGGCTTTATGGACAGATAAGTTGAGAGTGACTCTTGAAGGACCAGCATCACATCTTCTTGTACCACTGTTTGAAGAATTTATATTCCAGAATCTGGCTGTAAGTTTTAGGAGCTAATTTTTATGCAGGATTGACTAAAAATTAGCTCCTAAAACTTACTGCCATATTCTTGAAGACAAATTCTTCAAACAGTCTGTAACAATCTGTAAGATCTGTAAAGTTGCAAAGACTAAAGTCTCAATGCAGTGGAAAAGCGCCATTAGTCTCCAGCGCCACCATTTTCCAGAACTGCAACCTTCCTGGAGTCTCCAGAATTGCAAGGTGTCAGGTTCTCAGAAACTTTGCTTGGGTAAAAAATCCTAGAAAATGACCCTCACTTAATAAGAATAACTTGCTGAGGTATTGTGAAATACATTAAGACAATTATTTATAGGCTTTATGGACAGATAAGTTGAGAGTGACTCTTGAAGGACCAGCATCACATCTTCTTGTACCACTGTTTGAAGAATTTATATTCCAGAATCTGGCTGTAAGTTTTAGGAGCTAATTTTTATGCAGGATTGACTAAAAATTAGCTCCTAAAACTTACTGCCATATTCTTGAAGACAAATTCTTCAAACAGTCTGTAACAATCTGTAAGATCTGTAAAGTTGCAAAGACTAAAGTCTCAAAGTCTCAAAGTCTCAAATCCAAAGAGATATTCTTTATAAAAGTTAAGGGTCAACCACGCCTACCTAAAACGGCTCGTTCTAACACGCCCCCACATGATGTGGGAAGATTTGCATAACGCCGCCCAAATGTTCACACAAAGAAATAACTTTTATTCTCGCTGTAGTATTGTTGTTGCCGCCGCCGCCATGTCGTGAAGGTGCTGTGTGTTTCGTTGTGAAAGTGAAACTACTTTGTTTGGCCTTCCAAAAGAGGATGATATCCGCTTCGCCATGCCTGGAGCTGATCCGTGCTGGTCGCTGAGGAAATACAGCAACTTCACGCTGTTGATCGCCGGATCGGCTTTCACCGTGGATGAAGCGGAGTCCAGCCCGGGGTCGTCACATGTGGTTGCCGCAAGCCCACTGGCCGCGACGTTCTTAAGGCCGCAATTGTGAGTTTCAGAAGCTTTTAGTTTATTAAAATGCATGCATGAGTGCAGTCGAGCTGCATTCACATTCAAGGCTTCAGTGTTATTCTTTATATCGTCAGCGCTGCTGTAACCTGTCCTTTTCTTAAGACTAAAGTATTTTTTTATAAACAATCAAGTAGTGCGAAGGAGGCAGAGAGGAGACTCGGTCATACGTCAGGCCGGAAAACACAACAGCATCATTTATCTTTCTGTTGGTACCCCAGAAGACTCGCAAAGTTTCACCAGGGACATCTGATACTGTACAGTTCCTCTTTACAAACCTAAAATAATCACATATGACCTTGTTTCAGTCCCTCAGAAATTGGCAGCGATTTAAGATCGCAGAGAGGTCGAACGGGAAAGTATATCACACTGAGATCCAAACCGCAATACGTAGATCTATTTAGAGACATTGAAAAGTAGCTGAAAGTAGCTGCAAATCAAATGAAGTGCTTTTAGATGCATCACATTACATAAATGATGCTGATCAGCAAAAAAATTGTTACAATACTTGATGTAATTGACATCCAACTTTATTTCATACTGCAAAAATGGGCATTTGAGAGCTTTAGTAAAGGAGATTTTTTGACTTTTTGGTCTTTTCCTCTCAAACAGTCATTGAAGACTTGGAATAAATCTCCATTTTATCATGTTTTTTTTCTCCCATTTGGAGCTTGACAGATGAACTGGTCACTATGAATTGTCGTTGTATGTGTTGCTGTGGTCCAGTAGCATGACAGTAGCTCAGCAAAATAATGTAGCACAGTGGCAAAGTTCTGCATCACTGTCTTCTGTCATGCTGTACTGTGCATGCAGCTTTGGAGATCAAACCCTGATGGTATTTTAATTTATATATAATTTTATTTTAATTTTTTTTATATTTTTATATATTTTTATATTTTTATTTTATTATAGTTAACTATTTTGTTAAAACTTATAATTTGTCATTTTATTTTTAGTCATGTATATAAATCATATATATAAATTATTTATTGTTGTGTTACACGTAGTTGTCAGTACTCATGAAATCGCTTTGACAAGTGCTCTACTCTTTCAACTCATTTCTTATTGAAATAGGACATTGGACATTTAAATAGTAGTATATACACCTGAGACAGGTGAATCAAAGGTTAGCCAGCTCCTGTTAAATATTCCACGATTCTCAAACCAATATCCATCAAAAACAACATTGCACGGAAGAATCATCATTCATTTATCAACTTAAAGAGTGCAGGTTTGTCCTCTTGTGAGAAGCGCATCAGGCTAATACATCAGCTCCATTTTCAGCTAATGCCTGCGAGTCAATACTTCCCCTCGCAAGCGGGGAAAAGCGATGGTTATTACATGGATGCCTATTTAAAGTGCTATTGCTGTTTTACAGCAGGTGTTCTGCAGGGTTTTTTTTTTTCCCTCTCCTGTCAAGCAGTTTAGCATACTTATGAAAATGATCACAATAACATTCTTTGCGTGGAGTTATGGGATAAATCTCAGCAGCTGCAGCGGACAGATTTCAGTCCATAAACACATCAGCCTCTCTGTGACATCATTTATATGGACTCATAAATCAAACACGGTCTAGGAACACTGCTTATTATAATCTCTATACATTCACTGTACATCTACACTGTATGTATATATATACAGCGGGTAAAATATGTATTGAACACGTCACTATTTTTCTCAGTAAATATATTTCTAAAGGTGCTGTTGACATGACATTTTCACCAGATGTCGGTAACAAACCAAGTAATCCATACATACAAAGAAAACAAAACAAATAAGTTCAGAAATTAAGTTCTGTGTAATAAAATGGAATGACCCAGGGAAAAAGTATTGAACACGCTTACTGAAATGCATTTAATACTTTGTACAAAAGCCTTTGTTGGTAATGACAGCTTCAAGATGTCGCATGTATTGCTCAGGTGTGACTTTGGCCCATTTTTCCACACAAACACGAACAGTCTTCAAATCTTGAAGGTTCCGTGGGCCTCTTCTATGAACTCTGATCTTTAGTTATTTCCATAGATTTTCTATTAGATTCAAGTCAGGTGATAGGCTGGGCCATTCTAGCAGCTTTATTTTCTTTCTCTGAAACCAATTGAGAGTTTCCTTGGCTGTGTTTGGGATCAATGGTTCAATGCTTATTTTACCCGCTGTATATACAGAACATTAGTGTCAGTGCTTCGATTTTGCACTAGTTTCTTATTTACCATTTTACGGATTACATTATTAGCATTAAAACTCAGTGAATTCTGATATATTTATTTTTCCTTTTATGTTACAACCTTTTCTTTGTTTTTAAATGTTTAAACCTTCAAACCTGAAAATATGTCCAGGATTTAAATGTATTTAAATTGGCTCTTTTAAATAGCACATATATGATATTTTTGCTGTTTAAGTGAGCTTGAAATGGAAGTGACGATTAATTATCAGCGTCTTTACATCATTAGTTTTATTAATGTCATATGCAAATGAGAAAGGCAGTGATTTGCTTGCTGTCCCCTAGATGTGGGTAAACAGATCATTACACTTCAGCTTTCTGAGAGAAAGTTTAAAAGGATTCCCACTGTAAGTCAGGAAACCCATGATAAAGTACTGTATCATCAGAGAGAAACCACTATTTTTCATCTTGAAAACATACGACAAACATGCTAGCAATGTGTTAAATTGTGTTAGAAACATGCTAACAAATGTGCTATCTACACATAAAACATACTCACAGCATTATATGTTAGTAGTCATGCTAAAACTTGCTAGAAAATGCTAGCAAGTGCTAAGAAATGCTAACAACATCCCAAAATATGTTATCAAATATGTCAAAACATGCTGGAAACATCCTAAAATATGTTAGCATATGTGTTAAAACTTGCTAACAACATGGTAAATCATGCAACATCCTAATATAACCAACACATTGAAACATGCTAGCAATGTACTAAAACATGTTGTCAAAATGTGAGCAGCTATTAGAAACAAGCTAAACCATGCTATAACCATGCTAACAACATGCTTATTAACGTCATAAAATATATTTGCAACATCTTATGTTAGCAGTTGTGCTAAAAACATGTTAGAAAAGGTTGACAATGTGCTAAAACATGCTCACAACATCCTAAAATAAATTAGCATGTTTTTGTCTCATCGTTCTGGCCTGACAGGGCATCACAGTATGATAAGGGGCATAACATTTCCATCACACTCTTAAGGTATCCGGCCAATCACAAATCACTGGGTAGCTGGCTAATCAGAGCACACCTCGCTTTTCAGACCGATGAGCTTTGTAAAAATCGACGCGTTTCAGAAAGGCAGGGCATAGAGGAGAAACAATAATGTTTTTTTAACCTTAAACCACATAAACACATTTCATTACACCAAATACACAAAATAATGTTATTTTTAGCAACATCATATGACCCCTTTAAAACTTGTTACAAACATGCTAGCAATGTTCTAAAACATGCTAACATCATGATAAATCATGCAAAATCCTAATGTTACCAACACTAGCAAGGTGTTAGTAATGTCTAGAAACAAGGTAAAACATGCTATAAACATGCTAAAAGATGTGCTAATGCATGCTGGTAACATGATAAAATACTAGCAACATTAAACAGGTTATCAGTTGTGTTAAAACATGTCAGAAAAGGCTAGCAACTATCTATCTATCTATCTATCTATCTATCTATCAGACTGCACAGATAGCATTCATGGAAGTTGCATTCATGTTCTAGCATGTAAGAGTTACTAGCACATTTTTATCTTTTTCTACTATGTAGTTAAAGCTGTTAAATTTCTAGCGTGTTTTATCTTGCTGTTATCAGGCTTTAAAACCTTCAAACGTCAAGCTTTAAAACTATTTCAGTCTTACTGTAAATTCTTTAAACTTACAGCAGTTTACAACTAAATTTTAAACATTCAGATTTTCTCAAGCCAACATGAAAGTCTGTCTACAAACCTTACTATCTAGTTACATTTATGCTTTTTGAGAGCAAGTTTAAAGCATTTACAGTAAAGATCACACTTGGGATCACTAGCAAACCCATGAACTGCTATAATAGATGAAGTATCACTGGAGTGAAACCGCGAGTTGAATGGTCAACATTGACATTTGACCACAGCCGAGTGGATTCACTATGTGAAATCAATAACCTACCCATAAGACGGCAGGTCATTATGAGCATGGGTGATGATGACACCTCAGTCCATGTCTCATTAGCCTTTTCTGCCTCTCATATTAGCGAAATCTTTTCATGTGCATTTCTTGTCATTTTTACTGCATACATGTCCTTGTGATTTCAAGTGTGTAGAAAACTGCTTTTTGCTCTCATGAACTAGCCACAGTTGACATTTAATCTACCATTTACTCATTTTGAGGTACTCCTTACAGCTATATTTACCTACTTTCTTGCAAAATAAAGATATTCACTTAACATATCACATCTGTGTTGAGCAAAACATTTCATTACAGTCTTTAAGCTGATAAAAGAGGGTAATTAAAACCAACCTGCACAATTACACAGCTTTGTGTCAACCGTCCCCTTTAAATAAAGTTGCTTTTGTCCCTACTTGTATCCAGGCACATTATTAATTGCCATTATATTCACAATTAACAAGACATAGTAATTACCCCCTCTCTCTTTCCTAATGGCATCCCCATGTTGAATGAATGAGAGTAAGATTAGTATCTCGGAAGGGGACGACAGCTAAAATAAATAATGGTCATTAGAGGGTGTTCACCAATGTGTCTCAGAAGGCAACTTTCTCGTATCCTGCCTATTAGTCGTGCTCGGATGCGCTGGAGCTTTTTCAGAAAACCACATTTACATTAGAGTTAAAAATAGGTGTGATGATAATTTGATTAATAGAACCCAAAGCTTGTTGTCAAGATCTCACAACAGACACCAAGAACATCTGTGTAAGCATGTTACTGACCTAGGTTTGTTTTTGGACAATTTAGATCAAGAAACCGAAGTTTCCAGGAGTTTTTCCTCTGTTTTATCACATTGTTTTGAAATGCTATTGTATTCTAATTCTGTTGTGAACATTGAATACCAAAAAGCATTTAGATAAGGGCAACTTAAGCCTCTCGTGAATATTTATTGAAGTTCTGCAATATCTAAATGTAAGAACACCATCTACTTCATTTCAAATACATTTACAGACTTTTCATAACATAACCACACAATTTACAAAAAAAGCATTCATTTAAACTTTTATTTACATTCTAAATCATTTAGCCATCACTCAAGCCATCATTCACTAAACCTTTTGGACTATAAATATGGTAAGAAATATCATAACCTTTATATAGTAAAAAATTATTTAGGATGATTCAAACTGGTAACTCCCAGTGATGGGGGTAACACATTACAAGTAACATGAGTTGTGTAATCAGATTACTTTTTAAGTAACTAGTAAAGTAACACATTACCTTTTAATTTAGAAGGAAATATCTGAGTTACTTTTTCAAATAAGTAAAGCCAGTTATATTGTTTCCCATGTATTGACTGAGTGTTGCCATATTGAGAGAAATCATGTTAACATGATGTTGTTCTAGACTAAATATGAACACGTATTTACTCATCTCACCTGCACAAAAACAGATTCAGTATTCCTCGAAATGAATAAAAACAGTGAAATACAAATCTGACAATTCAACCATAGGCTACTAAGCAAAAAAAAATGTTGTTATTGCTGAATAGTGTTGAACTTTCTTCTCCTGCGTCATATTCTTCATGCAATTAGTTTGAGCTGCGCCCTCTGCTGTACAGACATGAATTTACATTCATGAGGCGTATTCATTTCACTTTTGTTGTGAAAAGGGTGTTTACATTTAGATTTAAAAAGTAACTCAAAAGTAACGTAATGCATTACTTTCAATAAAAAAATAGCTAAGTATGTAATTAGTTACTTTTTGGGGAGTAACGCAATATTGTAATGGATTACTTTAAAAAGTAACTTTCCTCAACACTAGTATCTCCTGAGATCATGAGTCTTCTTGAACAAGAAGCACCGATTCATAAGAGTCATTTGTTCGTAAATCGCAAATCACGCTGATTTGTTTTTACTTGCAGCGCGCAGAGGAGCGAGCCGCCGATAGAAAGTGCTGCAAGAAGATTTGCGGTGAGTTATGACAGAAATATGCAAGTGTTTTTTCATGTTTTTAAAATATGTAGCATATTTTGACATGGAATGAACCATTCTCATGCTTTGCACGACCCATTTATTTCCACTTTTTGAAAACTGAATTATAGTGATGTGACTGCAGTGTTTGAAATTTAAAGTGACCGCTGTACTAATGCTGCCTTCATGAGCTATCGGAGCTTTCCTACTGAGCACTTCTGAAGTCGTAATTACAAGTGTTCAAGTTCTTTGTTGTCAGAAAGAATAGAAAACATGGAGGATACCAAGTTCATTCCTGCCTATTCTTGGGGAAATCTTATTAACGCCTAAATGTATTGAGTTATTCAAACAATGGAATTTGAATACAATGAAGCAGCTCATGTTGACGATTCTGAATTTTCAGTCAAATAAAAGCTGTTTTCACTGAGTAAAATACATAAAATATGCAATTTACTCAGTCTTATCATTTGTAAATAAGTGCTATTTAATATATTATAAAATAATTGTACATAGGCCTATAAACATACTGCACAGCTCTAAGCTTGGCCATCTGATTGTAGAGTAGACATATCTGTAGTTCACACAAAATTCTCTCATCATTTGTTTGAATCCTGTATGAATGTTTTTCTTCTGCTGAACATAAAAGAAGATATTTTGAAGAATGTTGGTAACTAAACAGTTGCTGGTCCCCATTGACTTCCATTGTATTCTTTTCATATATGGAAGTCAAATCCAGCAACTGTTTGGTTACCAGCATTCTTCAAAATATCTTCCATATGTTCCACACAAGATAGAAACTCATATAGGTTTGAAACAACTTGGAGGTGAGTAAATGATGACAGACTTTTCACTTTTGGGTGAACGTCCAAAAACAATACTTTTTGGAGACTGCATAATTTGTTAATTCATTCTTTTATTTATTTATTTATTTTTTTTATTTAACCAATACTTTTATCCAAAATGAATTCAGTATGAGAAACACTATTGTGTTTATTGCCACAGCTGGTTACAGCAGCACTGCAGTGTGATTCTGAGTCTGCTCTATCCATAAGTCTTCCATTTAGGATGCACGCCCACTTTATAAATATCGTATTGATCGCTGTTCATGGCAGAGGGCAGTTCGTTTAGAGCGAGGACATACTGCTGAGATAATTGCTGCTTCAGGTTTGATGGATTTTCCAAGTTCATAAACTGTGCAAATAGTATGATCACACTGACACACAGAATATTAATCTTCTGCAGTGAACTCACCCTGCTTGCATTATATACAGTATATATATATGCCTTTGGTGAAGCTCTATGCAGATCCTGAAGTAGGCAGTTTTTAAAGGTAAAGATGCATTCATTAAATATTCCATCAATACATCCATCTGTTTTCCAAACCGCTCGTCTTGTCGAGGATGCTGGAGCCGATCCCAGTGTCTCGGCCGTAGGCAGGGACCGTTAAATATTGTAGAGTGTTAAATAATGCAAGCGTAGGGGTTGAGATGGAACTTTTTATTGAATTTAGTCTTGTTAAAGACTGACAAAAGTCAAATCCATGTCCTTTCTGAGTCGATCACATATAGCACGGGACTAATTATTCTGGAGCTGCAGGAAAATGTGGGTGAGCAATCACAACAAAGTCCTTGATGAACTTTTGATAGAAGTAAGGTCATGTTGGATCAGTTGGATCGTAACACTGTAAGGTCTACAGTCTGTTTTCTTGTTCAGTGAATATGGAGATTCTTAGTATTCACGCTTCATTCTCTGACAGCGCTGCTATTGTTTAGTCTTGGATTATTGCTGATTGTATTACGGAGACGTGAAGGACAAACTGTGACTGAAACTCAAAACCCAGCGCAGTTGGTCTGATAGTGATTTCGACCCAGTAGTGAGACCTTGGAATAAATCACTTCTACAAACATCACACAAGAGTCACTGCACACAGGAGATGCTTTTTGGGGACTAAATGAGACCCTGAGATGAAAATAAATTGGGTAAATTAATTGAAAATGAAAACAAGAGAAGAAAGACATATGTGGTTCCCGTGAGATAGTGCTGAATGAAGGAAAGATGAGCAAAACTAATTTTCTCACAATAATGATAGTGTCTTTGTGATATTGAAATGAAACCTTTTTTTTTTTTTTATGGATGGGCCGAGGTAGGAGCCGAAACTAACAAAAGAAAAACATTCTGACAAAATGTTCTTAAAAATAATGTACTATACAAAAAATATGAAGTATATGATATGATGAAAATGTGCTCATGTGTGTGTCATTTGCCTTTTTCCTTGAAGAAAGCTTACCCAGAATGACAGTCGCATGTCTCGTTTCACTGAAGGAATCGTTTTTGAACAAATCTGTCTCTGAATCCGTCTTGTTCAATGAAGGAATCGCTTTCGAACAAATCATTTCACTGAATGATTCAATGACTCGCCCGCTCTTACTTGCTTGTTTTTGAACAAATCTGTCTCGAATCGAATTGGTCTTGTTTTTTAAAGGAATCATTTTAAACAAATTGGTTCACTGAATGATTCGTTGAGTCATCTGAATGACTCATAAAGACGCTCCTGGCGTAACAATATCTGTCTGGGTCAATCTGTCTCCACGGATTTGATTCATCATTACAATAGCATGCTCTGTATAAAGTTCCTAGAAATGCATGTAATTTTCACAGCTCAAATGGAGTTTTTGTCTACTGAAATACTCATTTATTAATACTGCTTTAGATATAAATGGATATAAATAGTCTTTACCTGTTATTCACAAGCTGTACCCGCAATAAAGAGCTGATTCGTCGTGAACAAACGATTGAAGACAGTTACAAGTTTTGTTTTCCACAATGGATTGCAGGTAAATATCCAGCTCATCCAGAGCTCTTTTTGTTTTCTGTCTTATAAAATATCCTGTTACTATTTCGGGGGGAGAAATCGCTGCAAATAAGTGTGTGAGTGAACTGTCCAAATGAATCAAACTGAATCGCAAATAGTTTCAGACTTTTTTGGCAAAATGTTTGACTGATTATATCAAAAGATTCATTCACAAATCTGGCATCACTAGATCTGATTCTAAACAGCTAAATGAAATAGTGCATGATTGCTGAAATATTATCAGAAAAATTATTCCTAGAACGGGTGATCTTCATTGACATATAAGGATTTCTAAATTATATTTATTTAAAATGTTTTTGGTGAATGTTTTTATTTTATTTATTTATTTATTTGTGTGTGTGTGTGTGTGTGTGTGTGTGTGTGTGTGTGTGTGTGTGTGTGTGTGTGTGTGTGTGTGTGAAGAGCATGTTTAATCATGCACAGCATAAATTGTTGACAGCATCCTCCCAAAACAAAAAATGATGCCATTTAAATGATGAATTATGACATTAAAAACCAGTTTACTTCATAAAGAGTTTACATGCATTTTATTGATAGGCCAATACTATAATTATAATACTACAGGCCAATACTATTGTATGACTATCAATTTACTCGATTGCATTCTCAATTGCCTGTTTTATTCAGACAATTTTTTCAAAAACCATCCAAATAGTACCATGCACTCATTATATGAAATCGAATTCAAATATTCCCCCTCCTCACCCTCTATACCCTTCCTGCGATGGCAATTTAGTTTGTGCTGATGATGGGCTGGACAGCAGCGTGTACTCGGATAGTCATTTTCTTTCTTGTTTACGAACTGCCAGCACTTATGCATTCCTCTCTCTCCCCTTATCTTTCATTTTACACTTGACCAAGCATCTGAAATGAACCTTGAGGAAGCAAACACCGGCACTGGCGATTATAATTTTTCAATCATTTGGAGAGCTGGTGTATTAGTGGAAATAGGTATCTCAGTGACTTGTTGTCGCTGTGATAAGAGGCCAGCATGGCTCTCATTAGCTCCACGCAGGATTAAGGGGCTAGAAGAGGTTATTTTGACCAGCTAGTGAATGCATTGTAATGAGACTCCAGTGTAAGAACATAAACACACTTGGACATGCACTTTAATCAGAAAGGAGGAGTCCTTTCCTCCACTCTTTCGCTCTAGATGGAAGGAGGGATTTGCAAGTTTTGAATGTGCTGATGACATTTAATCTGTGTGGAGGATGAACTCTCATATTTCAAGTTGTGACTGACACGGCCCGTCGCATGCGAGGAATATGGATAAAGCGCACGGAGAGAAATATGGATAAAGAGACGCGACATCAAAACAAATGACAGAATACAAATTTTACTGTCTCCAAAACATTGCATCTGAATTCAAATGCACGTGGGCGAGGGCTCCCAAAACGTAATAAAACTCAAAATGCAAACTGAAATGGAAAGTTTTTTTTGCAAACAAACAGATATATATTTGAACATTTTGACATGCATGTGAAAACAAAGCAATTTTTTTTGTCCAAACACTTTATTCTGTGTAAATATAATCCAAAGAAAACAACATTAATGATTTCAAAACATTTTAATAATAAAACAAAAGAAGAAAACATGTAAACAAACTAACCAGGCCATTTAGGTAGGTATTATACATATTATAATACAAATAAATGTATATTAAATTAACAACAACAACAATAAATATTAAAACTATTATTAATGATGTTAATAATGATGAATATGAATTAATAAATAATAAATCACAATTATTTATAATATAATTATATTATATTTATTAATAATTATTATAATATAATTTATTAATTATATTTATAATATAATTTAATACATTTTAGTAATTTTAGTCAATGTTGTATTTTTTATTTCATTATGATAGAAGATATTTTTTCTTATTGTCTGAAGTGAAAAGACATAATTTGTGTGTGTGTGGGGGGGGGGAATACATGATTTGAGAAAGCATTCAAATATCTGCCCTTTTTGTTATGATTTTAATCAAAAGGTTTAAATCTAAATATAGAATGTAATGAATATAACATTTAGTGTCATGGATGATAAAAGCAATTTATTCAGTGACGCAGGATTAAACATAAGCATTTTTACAAATATTAATTGTTGACACAAACTGCATATAGTGTAGATGAGTGAATAAATCAGTGCACAGATAACCATCATAACAAACGTGCTGTATTTGAGTGAAAAGTAGAACAACTTCCACAGATGTTGAGATCGAATTGCTGTTGATGATCTAACTCTTTGAAATTATACCATGCAGTATATGCATGCATATAACATTAGTATTCAATGCTGTGATATTATATGCATTAAAAAGATTATTTCCACAAAATAAAAGCATGGGTATACTGCTTCAAAAACATGCATTGCATGTTGAATTTGTAATAAAAAAAAAACATAGAATTATTATAACAGTGACCATATTGTTGCTTTTTTTGAAACACAGGGTTTGTTCTTTCAGTTCATATTTTGCAGCAAATCCCGATTTTCCTGAGCTGAATGTAAATTTGGGAAGGATTCTCTCTTCGTCTGGGTTTGAGTCAAAGGTTCAGTCTGGCAGGGGTGGCGTTTGACATGAGGTGAATGTTTTTGAAGACCTGCGATGAGCTTTTATTGTGATTGAAGATTTGTTGCAGGCCAGAAATACCTGCTGACTGATGGGAGAATATGAAATGTTTCTCTCTTCGACTCTACCTCTCAGCCCTCCGTCTTCTTCTCTCTTGCGCCGACAGATAGTTAATCCACATTGTGGGGCCGCATGCGGACGGGCCCTGGGGCCGTATCTTAGAGGACAGATCCATCATGTGTGATGTGGCTGATGTTCCCATAACTCCAGTCTCACTGGGGTAATGTTTGCTGGCATAATTCAGCGCTCTATAAATACAAGAGCTTGAAGGAAATACGGTGCTTTTATTAAAACTGTAAATCGAAAGTATTTCCTACAAAAACCTGAGAAAATAAAAAAAATAAAAGAATCACTGGCTTTCTCGAGGTTTGTGTTATGATATTGCTCATGCCATCTGACGATGACAGAAGAAATGTCAACAGAAACAACAGCGGGAAGCAAATTTATTAATACAGGTCAAAATATCACATCCTTTTGTCTTTTTTTATGTTTGATTTTTTTGCAGCCCATTTTTTATGTAAGTATATACATATTTCAAATAATAATAATAATAATAATAGTAATTTTAGTGAGTTATTTTTTTTATTTTATTATTATGAAGTAAAAAATATTCTTACTGTCTCAAGTTTTGTTTTGTAAACTTTCAAGTTTTTTATTATATTATATTATATTATATTATATTATATTATATTATTGTGCTTATGGAGATATCTTTTTTTTCACGACTCAAGTCTTAATACCAAGTAATTTAGCTTTTGAAGTAAAGCTTCAGCTCTATAAATACAAGAGCTTGAAGGAAATACGGTGCTTTTATTAAAACTGTAAATCGAAAGTCTTTCCTACAAAAACCTGAGAAAAGAAAAAAAATAAAAGAATCACTGGCTTTCTCGAGGTTTGTGTTATGATATTGCTCATGCCATCTGACGATGACAGAAGAAATGTCAACAGAAACAACAGCGGGAAGCAAATTTATTAATACAGGTCAAAATATCACATCCTTTTGTCTTTTTTTATGTTTGATTTTTTTGCAGCCCATTTTTTATGTAAGTATATACATATTTCAAATAATAATAATAATAATAATAGTAATTTTAGTGAGTTATTTTTTTTATTTTATTATTATGAAGTAAAAAATATTCTTACTGTCTCAAGTTTTGTTTTGTAAACTTTCAAGTTTTTTATTATATTATATTATATTATATTATATTATATTATTGTGCTTATGGAGATATCTTTTTTTTCACGACTCAAGTCTTAATACCAAGTAATTTAGCTTTTGAAGTAAAGCTTCATTTAAGAATATTGTAAATTTGTAAAAAAAAAAACAAAAAAAAAAACTTGAGACTTTTATCTTATGTCATTTTGCTTCTCAAATGTATCTTGATTCAAGAATGTTTAGATATTTTACTGAAAATCAAGACAAAAATACTTTTTGTTTAGAGAGTAATTTCATGCAGTGAAGTAAAATTTTAACAATGCAAGCAATAATTACTGATATATTTTATATCACAGAATAAAACCTAAAAAAAAAAAATCGAACTTCACCATCGACCTTATTTCAACCATTTAACAAAAAAACAAAACTAAACTAAAAAAACAATGATGGAACTGGAAGTGCTAAAATATAACTAATTTCCTAAAAATATATAATCTCTACAGCACTCTATGTGTTTCAGGTTCTTTCCTAAACATAAAGGTAAAAAGCCAGTAAAATTAGTGTCTCGATCACAGTATTTTTCCATGTACGTCAGTCTTTGTTTATGGTTGAACGCTCACTCATTAAAAGATGCAGACAGTATTTATCTCAGTAAAGTCACTCAGTAAACACTAGGCTGCTGCCACCCACATTTATAATTGCTATATGAATATGCAGTAATTAAATAGCCCTTGCTGTTCAATGCTATCTATTAACAAATGCTGCTTGATAACGACAGCCTCAGATAATGACACAACACAAAATACATTTGACCTTATAGAACTGACCAAACGGCCATGCAGGATTTTCAAAGGTCATGTGTGATGATACAGTATCTGGTGCTTCTTTCAATTAACATAAAAATATGTGAGTAAATAAAGAGTGTGACTGGGTAAACTGTGCCGAACAGTAGCATAGTGATTAATGGAGCACAGAGAGGATGTGTCAGCAAACGAGTGTGACTGATTCTGAAAATCTCTCAATATTATCAGCTAATTAATCAGGACTGGAGTCTGAAGTGTGACATAGCAGTCAATCTTTTATATTGCTTTTCCTTTTGAGGCTTTGCTTTCTTCTTTTAAAGCTGGCGGAGTAACCTGCTCTTCACACACACACACATAAATAAAGCAACAAAAAAAAAGGTTTTCCTATCATAACAATAAAAAATAATAATACAATTTATTTTATTAAATAAAAATTAAGAAACGCACAAAAAATATATATGACAAATTACTCAAATTACTAAAATGTTGTGAAATTACAGTTTTTATTTTTCTAAAATTTTAAAAGTTGACATATTCGTTTGTTTTCCTTCTGCGGTGGCTTTTTATGAGTTCCAAGAGAGACATTGATACCTGTGATGAATTTAAATCCCTCTTTTTCATTATACACAGCAAGAAATAACTTTCTAAAAAGTTTTTTTGTTGTTGTTTTTCAGTAAAATATCTATACATTCTTAAATCAAGATCTTGAGAAGCAAAACCACAAAGGATATAAAGACTTGTTATTTTTAAATAAAGTGACTTTATGCTTAAAACAATTACAAAACTCTGCCAATGGGGTCTTGCTTTCCATTTAAATGTAGCACAGGTAATTGTGCTCATGCAAACTATTAACTAAAACTTTCAGGAAAATATATTTTTAAAATAAAGTTTGAAAGAGTTGTCAAAGCTTAATGTAGGTGAAACTGAAGTCATGTGACTGCTGGAGTTTCTACATCAAGCGACTCTATTTATGCTTCAAAATTCATCATTTGTGAAGATTATCATGATGAACAAAACATCTAAGAATCATAAAATGTACTGGTCACGGAGCTTATTTTCTGCAGTAAATCAAAAGCCAATGGAAAAATCCTATTTGAGAGAACCAGAGTGATGCAAACGTCTGAGTTGGCCTATAAAAATATGTAATCACTGCATTGCTCTATTCATCTTATAGTTGCTTGGATGCTGCAATTACAGGATCTTCCAGCAGGGGCTCTCTGACAAATCTGGATCCTTTGTGTGATGTTTTTTTTTTTTAAACAGGAAGTTAGGAAGGGAAACATTAAAGGGCCTTCAGAGTTCAGAAAAAAACACTCAAAGTCAGTCAATGACAAATACATCCATCTCCAAAAAAGTTATTTTGTCAAGCTTGAGAACAGATGTTAGCTTCAATGTTAACAAACATGAACTAAAGTCTACAAAACTCTATTTCGGATTCCTTTGGATCTTTAAACTCAATCATTTGACATAAGTCAGAGGTGAGTGGCATTTTACCAAATAACAAATTAATTTTCTTGTGTGCTAATGCTGGATTTAGGGACGGATTATGACACAGCGGTGCCCTGGGCACAGACCGATTAAAGGCCCCCCTCGGTTGAAATGTTGTTCCTTTCTTATTCGAAATTTTTCCAAACTTGTTAACTATATCATAAAATATCACGATTCTCAAATATAAGTAAATGCATTTTGCACATTTATAGATCATGTTAGTTTATCTATAATGGGCTATGGGAAAAGTAGCCTAATATTAGTGTAATCTATTAACTAGCCTATGCATAAAACCCGTCTTTTAACTTGTACTAGATATGGGTGTCATGTCATAGAATATTTTTAATAGGACTGACTTTGTATTTAACGTAAATTTAATAAAAACATTGTAAGTTACTAATTATAACACTTTCATTGTACATAAAGAGAGTAAAGAATATGTGCATTATCAAAGAATATTATCTTCAGTCTAGACAGAGTCCAAGCACTCTCAACAACTCCCATTATAATCACTGAAGCTGTTTATACTGTGAAATGAATATCTTACTTACATCGTACACACATCTGCACTTTGTTTATGATGAGAGAATTCGCCAGAGAGCAGCATTCAGTCAGCGAGCGCGCGCACTGAACAAAACACGGGCTTTTCAGCGATGACTCATCTGAATGCCTCTGATTGGCCATTGCATTCATAAGCTCAACAGAATCCTGTGTGATTGGTTATAATGCGCAGCACTGTAAAAACGCGTCTGTCTCAACATCAGCCAAAGCACGAACGCAGATTTGAATTTGGCAGCTGATTCTATGATGCACTGAAAGTTCTAATCGTATCAAATATAAAAAAAATATTATTCAGCCATTTTTGGTCTTTTGGAAGCTGCATTCAAAATCCACTTTGCTTAAAATCCTGAGGGGGCACGGTTGAAATCGCGTTCCTGGAGGAGCAGTATTTCGGCTGGGCCCCCCTCTGGTCTAGTGCCCTGGGCCCGTGCCCGGTAGGCCCGTGCGTTAATCCGTCCCTGGCTGGCTTGATGTGTAACTTTATTAATTGCTTTCTGATTAGTTACGTAATGCAAAGTTGAATTAATTAACATTCATCCATGAGTGCATTTCGCACAAGTCTTTGACATGGCTACCACAATGCCACATCACTTTGCATTGCTTTAATGATGTAGACAAAGTGAAATATGAACTTGAGAAGTGGTGGAAGTAATTATAAGACGCGAGTTCACTGTTTATGAATGTATGCGAATACGGTTTTTATGAGTGCCAAGCGTACCAAGCCTTTAGCTGAGAGAGTAACTCGCATTCGGCTCAGAATCAAATATTAATTTGGACCGCAGGCGATTTAAAATTGGGCAGAGACTGTTATTTTCATCATTTTAGTTGCTGTTGCATTGCATTTTCCTCAAACGTCCAAACATATGTCATGTGCAATCTCCAAAACAACCATTTAAGTCCTTGGAGGGCAAAAGCTTTCGCCTCTGAACACCACCAAACCTCAGCGAGGCCTCGTGCACCGATGAGCCGATCCCGTGGGCTTTTCCCTCAATATTGACCAGATCCTCATCATTTTCTAAATGTATCTCAAACCAGCATGCAGCGCTGCAAATGCCAAGGGCAGGCGAATGTCATGAAGCGTTAGATTATCCAGACAAACACATCCTAATTGGAGAAAAGCTTGAAGTTCTCATTCTCTGGCTTATTATGGATCAGGGCGCAGGGTTGAATCTGGTGCCCTCAGCGGTGCCACGAGCAAATGAGACATTCTCTCATTAGCAGGATAAACGCAACAGTATGTTTCCTGTCTTTGCCTTGAATGGTGAAGCAACAAGGCTTGTATTTGCCATTACTTGCACTCCACAAGAACAAACATGCCAAACTCATACACAATTCCAGTGCCAAGTGTGGTTTCTTCAGCAAGTCTGTTCCTATGATGTAGTGCAATGACAGCAAAGCCAGTCAGTTTCTCTTTGGAAGCCCAAGGGTGCAAATTGGGGAACACTTTTGAATCATGTTCAGAAAGTCTCAAGAGAACATACTTTGGTTAGAAAGTGTGCTTTCTTGCAATGGTAGGCAAAATTTTGGAGAACAGTAAAAACACCGAGATCTCAGAATGATGGATTAAATCAGCTATTAACTTCTTGAATTATTATGGATCCTACATCATATAATACTAGCAGATAATGTTAGTTTATTAATATAATATTCAGAATTTATTTAAATATATAACATTAATAATAATAATAATAATAATATTAATTACATTATATAATATAGGGAATATTATTTGTTATGCATTTAAGTAAATTCTCAAGTCTCTTCTGTTCACCAAGGCTGCATTTATTTGATCAAAATATAAGTAAAAAATATTATTTCGATTTAAAATAACTATTTTCTATATAAATTTATTTTAAAATGTCATTTCTTTGATGACAAAGTTAATGACAAAGCCATTACATCAGTCCAGTCTTCAGTTTCACATAATTTTGTACTTGCCACTGTATAAGAAAAAAATAAAAAAAT
>NW_015630361.1:781351-794078 GCF_001515625.1 Sinocyclocheilus rhinocerous | reverse complement strand
TACTTTATTCTCAAATTATTAATGTTAACAACATCAGCATTACGTAACTACGTGAATATAGTGTGTATAAGCGAATAGATTTCAATTTCTGTACAGTCCAATATTGTAACACTCTAAAGAGAAAGGAAAAAATGAAATCTCATCATATGACCCCTTTAAGCAAAAGGCAAATTATGCTCCCTTCGAACTGGTTTTCTTTATAATACAAATCTTTTGTAATCCCAGGCTATCTGTAATCAGAAGCATATTTAAAACTGGAATATAATTTAATTTCATTCACATGTGTTTCATAAACACATAACCCTTTCTGGATTACAATCCGCCATCAAAATTATACATTTAATTATTCTAGCTGCTGTGAGAAAAGGCTATAAACGATCGGCCACCTGCAGGATCCTCACATGCGATAGCCTAGTAGCCGGGACAACTTCTTCATGTTTACAGACGTGACGTAATGACGCAGCAGCATGCTCGAGTTTCCTGGGAAAATCTACCCATACCACTCAAATTAGAAAACATTATTATAAGCTAACCGAAGTGAAACAGGCTAAAGTAAGATGTGTAACCCCAGCGCAGCGTGAACGCTGCAGACATTCTCTCGTCGGTGTTAGCATCACTGGAGGAGACGCCGTTTAGCTCGCAGCATCGAGTGTTTGCAGCTCTGACAGCAGTAATTAGCACAACAGCGCTGCAGGGTAAACTTTGAGTGCAGGAACACCAGCGCTGCCACCGCACCGATCCTCCAGAGACACACACAATGAGAGACAGCAGCGAGCCACAGCGACTGCAGGCCGATGGGGCCCGACTCACTCTTGGGGTTTGGGTCTGTTTTCATGTATAATGGACTCTATGCGCATTGAATACCTAATTGCAACTAAAATCTTAGTCTCGCACTAGCACATTTTTTCTGTCACATTTCTAATAACTATTGATCACAAGTAATTATATAGAGTGCAACAGTCGGTTTCCAGAATTAAAAAATCCCATTCATTTTCTCCATAGGGGAATTGATTTTTAACGACAACTCATAAACTTTTAAAGACAGACCTGCTCTGAGGCTGTTAATCGATGCTATATGCTTTTGTTGAAGCCATCAGTTTGCTCAATTTCAATTCTCAATTTCAACTTATGTTTACAATAATCGTGTTTAACAGCAAAATCCCTGGTGAAAAAATACAATATCATGATGCTGTACAGAAAATTCCACCAATCAGAGAGTCGCAATGAGTGCTCAGCTCCGCCCACTCTCATGAGGCACCACAAATGAGGTCATTTAAACACAATTTGAACATATATGTGCATATTTTGCATATAAAACAAACAAAAAAAAAACTATATTTTCTATTTTAGTTTTCTAAAGGTTTCTATATACTGTACAATTGTTTTGTTCTTACAATTGTTCTTAGTTTTCTTTAGGTTTCTATATACAATTGACAACTGTAAATTGATATTTTTTTATATTTTCCCATAGTTTTTAATTTGATTGTAGTTCTTACCCTCATTAAAGCTGTTAACAGTCTTTTATTTTTATAAAAATAACATCATTGATGTTTTTGCTTCAAATCAAAGTTTGTAATGTGATTCTCCTCGTAGCTGGTTGCTTTGATTCATGGCTTATTGCGCTTTTACAAAGACTTGTTAAAAATCCCTACAGGAAAAATGAAAGAAAAAAAAAATACTTCCAAAACCAACACCACTGAAAAAAAAGGCAGGCACTGTTACACTATATTATATTATCAATGTACAGAATATAGTACACATTACTATAGTATACTCTTTAGAAGATTTTCACAGCAATGCCATTGAAGAACCTTTTTGGTTCCTCAAAGAATCTGCAGTGAAACAGTTTTTAAAGAATCTTTTATGGAATAGAAAGTTTCCATGGGTGTTAAAGATTCACCAATGCCACTGAAGAGCCTTTATTTTTAAGATTTGTAAGATTTTAGTAATGAGTTCCTGAAGCTTGAAATACTTTCAGCTTGAAGGTGGATCGTATCAATAATGCTTTTTGTTGTGTGACAGTTTAAGATGTTATTTTGTGCTTAATTAACAAGAAAAAGCTTGTTTCTCCACTGATGGTACTCTATAGGTTCAGACACAACATGCATCCTCACTAAATACATTTTGCAAGCTTAATTTTAATTGCATTTATTCATATTATATGTGATGTTTTACCAGTGCATGAATCTTTTAGATCTCTGTCTCTATGAACATCTGGAAACCGACTTAAATAAATTCCATACTTTCCTATGGTTTTAAGGACATTATGGTGGGTTCAATAAAGGGACGGTCCTTATGACATGACTTTAATGCAGTATCATTTGTTGTACAGTAGTCCAAACAAAGTCTAATTTGCTCAAGTACTTAAGGATACTATGATCGGGCTCTTTTAGTAGCTCTGTAGTACGAGTGCTGCTGTAAGTGGGCAAGCTCTCAGTGCGGAGTGGCTGCTCTCCAGATGGAGGAGAGGGGTTTGGATTGGAGGCCGAGCTGCGTGGGATGTGAGAAGTGAGACGCTTCTGTACATGTTGCTTGTTGATATCTCAGCAGCTTTAACTGAGTCATGATACTGATGCGATTACATGGTGCTGATGTTTCCTTTATTTAAAATGCACAACTAAACACAACAGTTGACCAAAGGGCACTACAAAAAAAGAACACTTGATAAAATATGATATAAAATGGTATTTATTTATTGACAGATTAGGAAAAATTAATTGTCATTGTGTAGTAAGGCAAATTAAATATAAAGCCAATTTAAAAATGTTGATACAATAAAAGCCATAGATGGTGAATTTGTTGATTTGTCAATTTTTAATTCAGGTTTTTGAAGTACATTTTCCTTCATATTTATTTATTTAGTCCCCTTATTACTGGCAATTGTTAAATTAGTCAGTTTAGAGCTTCAGTGGAATTGTATTGCATTATTTATTGCACAATTTAGCATGAATGAGCAAAACCTGAGAATTTCTAAACTTAATCAATTTTCTGTTCAAAAGTTTGGGGTTGGTTAGATGTTTTATATGTATCTCACAAGTCTCTTGTGTTTATTTGATCAAAAATACAATAAAAACAGGAAAATTGTGAAATATTATTACAAGTTAAAATAAACTGTTTTCTATGTGAATATATGTGACCCTGGAGCACAAAAGCAGTCTTAAGTCGCTGGGGTATATTTGTAGCAATAGCCAAAAATACATTGTATGGGTCAAAATTATTGATTTTTCTTTTATGCCAAAAATCATTAGGATATTAAATAAAGACCATGTTCCATGAAGATATTTTGTAAATTTCCTACTGTAAATATATCAAAACTTAATTTTTGATTAGTAATATGCATTGCTAAGAACTTCATATGGACAACTTTAAAGGCGATTTTCTCAATATTTTGATTTTTTTGCACCCTCAGATTCCAGATTTTAAAATAGTTGTATATCGGCCAAATATTGTCCTAACGAACTATACATCAATGGAAAGCTTATTTATTCAGCTTTCAGAGGATGTATAAATCTCAATTTCGAAAAATTGACCCTTATGACTGGTTTTGTGGTCCAGGGTGACATATAGTAAAATGTAATTTATTCATGTCATGCAAAGCTGAATTTTCAGCATCGTTACTCTTCAGTGTCACGTGATCCTTCAGAAATCATTCTAATATGCTGATATGCTGCTCAAGATACATTTCTGATTATTATGTGGAAATTCTTACCAACTCCACACTTTTGAATCCAAGTTTATGTCGGCAGATTTCATTCTTCCATAAATATTTGGCAACAAATTCAAAAATATGTTATGTTTTATGCTTATTAAAGTAGTTGATAAGTCTATTTCTGGTTCATTCTCAAAGCTGTGTTTATTACCAGGATCAAAATACAGAATCACACCATGTTTTCACTTATGTTTTCACCTATAAAGTAAACTTCTAACCTTCTATTTCCAAAGTAAGGTCCCTGGTGCTGCATGCAGGCAGATGTTTGTGCTGAAAGTCACTGATGTCCAGCACTGGCCGGGGGTAAGGAGGCAGTTCCTCTGAGCTCATTTAGCCATTGGTTTGTCTGGATCAAAAGCTATTACTACTGCCAAGCCTTGCTGAGCGTTACTGCTAAAGCGAAGTGACAACAATGTCCCTGGGGAAGGGTGACCGTGGAGGGCAGAGAGAGGAGGGCAGGGTTATCCAGCCAATGAGAGCGCAAAAAGACTCTCATTTCCTCGGCTCTCTCCCTTAGTGCAATATAACCAGAGAAGGATAATTGCTAAATTTAACTGCTTCCCCTTATTGCGCGCCGGAGAGCTGCTTCTGCCGGCAGTATTGAGGAGATGGTAGACAGGAGTAAATGAGAAATCTGTTCAGGTTATTAACTTTAAAACCCCAAACTTTTACACAGCACTTATACAGAAACGCTCTCGTAAGCTGAACAGAGAAGAGAAGCAAAAAGATAATTTTTCTCTTAAGATATCGAGTATTTCGTGTTGTAAACGGTCAAACGCTGAAGAGAAAGGTCTGATGTGATTCTACAAAACTGCTTTTTAGGAAAATATTTCTGTATGAGTTGATATGTGGACATCTCACTTTCTGTGCTTGTCATCTGTATGTATGAAATGAAATGTATTAATTTCTTTGGGTTCATGTATTCTAGCATGATTTGATCTTAAATGAAAGAAGAAAATCTGACCAACAAAGAGGATCAATGACACCAATTTACTTCCTTTTTTTGTTTTTAATAATTGTTTTTAATAATTTTTTACTATAATGTTTCTTGGGTTACATGCATATAAAATGTTAATTATAATATTTAATATAAATTATTTAATTAATAATTAGATATTGGTTAATTTGTTTAATTCTATGTAATTCTTTATTTTATTTATTATATAATAAGATGTGAAACATCCCAAAAACCAAAAATATTTTATATTTAACTTGCCAAATAATAGGCAGCGAATGAATGAATGAATGAATGAATGAATGAATGAATGAATGAATGAATGAATGAATGAATGAATTTAACTTGCCAAATAATAGGCAGCGAATGAATGAATGAATGAATGAATGAATGAATGAATGAATGAATGAAGGGTAAAAACAATTTTTAGTTAGAAAGTAGAAAGATTGCAATAGAAAGTAAAAAAGTAGAAAGACTGAAATAGTATTTTCTTATAAAATAAATAATAATAATTTATTTTCTCATAAACTAACTTAAAAAAAAATCAGTTTACAGTGTCATTCTACTCATTTTGTTTTATTTCTCCAGTGACTTCATGAAAAGGAAATAAGCATCTTTTTTAAGGGTGACAATCCATTCTTCAAAGCATGTCGTGTGGACGTCTAGCCTTTTTTCAATAACTAGTCTACACCATATATTTTGATTTGACATTTGTAGAACTACAGATCGTCTCGAGTGTTGAAAGCGCTGACCAATCACTGCTACTGTAGGCTGGCCAACACCAAAACTCCGTCGCAAACAGAGGCAATGTCACCAACACAAGCCCAAACTACAGTCTAAAGGTCAGAAGTGTTGAGGGGCTGCAGAGCTGCTGTTCTCTGACCTCACAGTCTGCAGAGCAACAGAGTTTTAATGAGGTTTCGTTGAAGGCTTCGCCGGCCCGAGGAAAACATGACTGAGCTTCACAGCCAAGAGAACGTCAGAGTGCACGAATGTCTGGTTGCTATGGCTGGTTGTCAAGGTGTTGCTACATAGTTGCAAATGTGTTCTAATGTTGCTATGCAGTTACTTTATTCTTTTGTAAAGTTGGATGTCTAAATGGTTTGTTCCTCCTGCATCTTTGGGTCATTCATTCATTCATTCATTCGTCAAAAATGAAAGTTTTTCTTTTTTCTTTTACTTTTTGGTGGTTTTCAAGCATAAAAACAATAAAAGTTTAATACAGATTCTTTTTTTTTTCCATATGTTAGAATGTGTCGTGTTTCATTTTTCTTAGAAAAAAAAATACGACTGTCATACACTTTTCTTTTTCTTTTTTTCTTTTTTTACCATGATTTACAGAAAAAAAAATGACATTCATTGTAACAATAGTTTATACCAAAAAATCTTTTCAGGCCTATTTAGAACAAGAATCATTAGGTGACATTAAAAACTCTATTTAAGGATCACAGTTCAGACCTTAAATACTAATTAACTGTCATTTTAAATCTTTACCAATCTATCCTTCAAACCACTAGGTTTTACCCAACTCTCAGCAAGAAGTTTTAATATTTAAAAGCACAGGTCAGAATAAGTATGTTTTTTCACTTTTACATAAATACATCTGTTACGCTAAATGAGCATGGAACATTATTTCACCCATATTTTCATTTTAATTTCTCAAAAGTTATTTGAAGCATTAAAGTAGACACTTTACTTGCATTAAATATACTTTCTTTATATATAAAATAACTTTAGTAAATTTAATTTGGTGTAGACACCAAAATTGACCCTGCTTACAAAAGTCATATCATCTCTTCTCAATAAGCTGCATGTTTTTTTTTTTTTTAAACATTGCTTTTTTTTTTCTCCTCACTTATACTTTCTTTATATATAAAATAACTTTAGTAAATTTAATTTGGTGTAGACACCAAAATTGACCCTGCTTACAAAAGTCATATCATCTCTTCTCAATAAGCTGGCATGTTTTTTTTTTTTTAAACATTGCTTTTTTTTTTCTCCTCACTTATATTGGCGAGAAAGTACATTGAAATCTATCTTGCTACTGTATAGGATGGATCCTTAATGCATTGCTGTTTTCTTTAGCAGAAGATCCGCATTCATATATGTGTAGTTAATTTATTGTGTTCTTGGCAGTCGTGGAGAACAGCTGAATAAATTGTATGGCAATTTGTTTTTTCTCTCCCTCTAAGACAAGTGCTAAAATCATTGCATAATGCTCATAAAGCAAAGCTCCCTGTAAAATGCTTGCATAAAACCTAGGCACCGGCGGCTCGCTGTCGCACAGCTTATTATTTTTATGCCCAAGTTTTAAGAGTTTGGCACAGGCATAACAACAACAAAAAAAATCCATTTTCAGTGTTTGACATTTTTGTTATCCCGTGTCGGTCTTAGTTCAGAGTGTTGGAGCGAGTCTCAGTAGACGACCTGACGAGGCCGGTTTAATTAAGCTCTTTTAACTACAGAACCCCGGTGGTATTTCTGCATTAGAACACTAAATGTTTTTTATTTCTCTTTTCTGACAGTCAAATCTCAAAGGAAAATTAAATCAATAGCTTATGAAGGCTTCATGAAAGCCAACACAACACTTGTGTATACTTTTGCCTTTCATATCAAAAGAAACTTTTGTGACATAACACAAGTTTGTCAAAGAAAATAGGTCATTTTGAGTAACTCTTGACCGTTCTTGAAAGATAAAAGATAAGAGCCCACAGCGTTTTAGAGAATAGCCTGCCTAAATAGAGCCGATCAGAATAAAGATTCCCTTTAATCGGCAAAATGCACCACAAACCTCTTCAAACTTTGTTTATTTGAACCTGTAGCTTTCCAAACTAAAAGCTACTCCCGTTTGAAGCAGTTACACTACAATAAAGCTACCATTTTAAAAGAAAGACAGAAAGAAAGAACAGTCACGTATAATCTACAGCACTAAACTGGGCTGCGTTTCCCAAAAGCATCGTAAGCCCAAGTTGATCGTAGCTCCATTGGTTTCAATGGGTCTACGAAACGCAGCCCAGATCTTTGACATATAAGTAATAAAAGAAATAATAATGATCTAAAAGCTATTTTCTCTTAAATGACTTTATTTATTCATTCATTTGTTTATTTATTTTTAAAAAGGAACATTTTTGGGGACACCAACAATTCCTATATATAATATTTTGTATGCATTTATTTATTTACTTAGTCTACTTAAAGGATTATATTTCAAGGATACAGTATACTGTAAATGTAGTATAATAATGCTATTAAAATATATAACATTTATTAATTTTACTGTTTAACTGAGCAGAAGAGGAACAGAACAATGTAATTAAGTTTAGAAAGCTGCAGATATGAGTGGTGCTGCTGATATCATCTCATTGCGTCCTCAGGTCAAGCGCGTTAGGTGTGTTATATATGGATGTTCAAGGGTCTGACCTGCTCATTAGTTTGGCTGCTTCTCTTGATTGAGAAGCACTGAGTGTCTGTGCAGCTAATGATGAGACTCCATCACTCGCTGTCGGTGGAAGTCGAAGGATGGAATTGAAGCAATCTAAACTGAAACCAGCTGTGTACTACACTTCATTTTGCCCAAGGACGCTTGATGTTTGTTGTACAAGCTCAATGAATTGCAATCGAATGAACTCCGATGCCCTTTCTAGACTCAAGGTGGAAAAACCTAACATCCTAATAGCACTGTGATCGAGTTAATATTGCTGTGCATTAGAAATACAATATCTGAATATGGAATATCTGTGGACGTTGATTGAGACTTGTGAATCTGTATTGACTGAGAAAACAATCTGGTGATATAATCGACACATTGTGTGTGATGTGAGTCTTAGTCTTCATGCATTATGGAAGTAAAATGGGTTACAAACATCATTTCTAATAATAATAATAATAATTGAAAACTACGGACAATTTCACATTTCATATTATTATTAAACACTAAGAATAAAATATTTGTCATGGATTAAATATCATTTGAAATGGGTTGCAAACAGAATTTCATACAGTATTAAATGTAAAAAAATTAAATATGTATTATGCAATAAATATCATGTGTGATACGAGCCTTAGTCTTCATACACTGTTCCAATAAAATAGATTGCAATTGCAAATTGGCTTATCTATCGTAGTGATTGTTGCAACACTTTTTGAATAAAGACCACCAACTTATAATAGCATCTCTCGCTATTTTTTCGTCTCCTTTCGTATCATCAATTTTCATTAGGTTTTTTGAGAGCTTTTCTAAAGCTTGTGTGTCATTACGAAAACTCTCCTCCTCTCCCCAAAACAACTTCTCCTCTATTGGACTTAATTGCTTTGTTCAGCAAAGTGGCAATCAATCATCCTCATGCGTCAGCACCTGTCACACTAGCCAGCCATGAAATGGGGAAAGAGGACACCATCTAGAGTTTGTTCTCCATAAACATTTTCTTCCGTATTTGGACTGTCAGTGAAGATTGAGAGCAGTTTAGCTGGAGAGTTTGGCAAATTTATTAGACGTCCATCTTCATTTCGGTAGATCCGTACGCGGATGCTTTGTCGTTATTGTTGAGACTTAAAAAGGCAATAAAACGCTGAATATATAATACTCTCACTTACAGCTGGAAATTGAGAAACCAGTCTTTTATATACAACATTTGGTAAGGAAATGTAATAATGTTGCTCTCCAGACAAACCTTGCTTTTACCATTGCCTATTTGTTTGTTTAGGACCCTGACGCAATTAAATGTCGGTATGGACATGAATGATACCTTAACAGGGCCACAAAAATAAGAATACGCAGAGCAGAGTGGAGCAAAATCGAACAGGTGCTGCATTTTGCCGAAATCATTCTGTGAAAATCTTAATAAAATGTGATAAATTAGCAAAAGCTTATTTGTCAGAAAATAATGAAAGGAAACAGTTTATTTTATTTTAAATGAGTTCAATATATATAATTTTTTTTATTATTATTATTATGAAGTGAGTACATATCAACCTCTCACCATTGGACATTACTGTCACAGACACGGTCACATGACCAAAACTAATACAGGAAGCAGAACAGAAAAAGACAAAGGGAAAATGAAAAACAATGCATTAAAATGAGGACAGCAGTGTCCAAGTGAATAAACAGAGAGTGGTTAGTTTAAAATATTATTTTTCTAAGTCATTAAGTCAATCAACATTTAACACAGTTGCCTGAGAATATCAGTTCATTTCAGAATAATTGTCGCTCAAATAAATTAATAAAATAGTCGTGTTGATATGTTACATTCGAGAGAGACTGAGAAGATTGTTAGCAAGGATGCAAACTAGTCACCTTTCGCCAAAAGTGATTTTTAAATGTTATAATATTTATTTTTGTAAAGTATAAATATAAATCCAAAAGCAAAACATGCGAAAATAACTATTTTAAGGAGTGGAAACGGCAAGTGAGCCAATGATTATACTGGTAATATCCTGTCATTTTCATTTTAAACGGGTTTATTTTTTTCCACCAGGTGGCAGATATCTTCCACTTAAGCATGACACATTTTTCACGAATTATCTCCATGAATAAAAATTAAAATGGCAGATCTTCTTTGAAGTTAATTTTACATTAACAATAATAATAACAATAATAAAGAATAATTTTGAGGCAAATAAATAATAAAATAAATATCAGGAATGCCTCCAAAAATGTTTAAAAAGTGCGCAATATTACATTTGTTGTTTGAGGGGAAAAACAGTGCTCTATACTGTATGGGGTCAAACAACGATCTTTTTTTTTTTGGCAGTGGTTTTAAAAATGGGGAGAGGGGGTCACATCTTTTTTTCACATCAGGGGTGTTATTTTTTTCACCCCTGATAAGTTTGCATCCCTCCAAGCACATATTAGTTATTGGGCTTTTGGCCTAGTGGATGAAGCAACACATCCTAGCATCACGATCTCATAGCAATAATTTAATTCCTTTTAAAATAAAAAGCTCTCAAATAATTAGAACATATTATAATCAGGATTTAAATGATTATATTATTAATTAGGATGCTGCGGAATTCTAATACTATCATATTGTTTTTCCAATTAGCATTTTAATTTTCTGAGAAGTGTTTTTGGCGGTCCAACATTCTTGGCTGAGGAAGGCAGATGAAAATGAATAAGCTCAGACCTTTGAGCTTTGAAATGACTCATCTTCATGATTTGATTAATGAGGCAGTGATGTGTCTGCTTTATGAGATTGCCATCTCACCTTGATGGGCTGTTAATTTCAAAAGGAAGCACTTCCTGATTCGACTGGACTCTACCTGTCATTATACAGTATCTGTGTCATCAGCTCCAGCACACAGTCACAAAGAACATTTACTGCTCATTTTCTCAGCTCTTCTTCATCTCTGTAACTCCACATTTACATATTCATCATCTTGGCTATTTGTCTCATTTCATATTTGAATTTCCGAGGCCAAAGAAAGTTTTTAGAGTGTGTGTATAGATTTTTAGTTTTGTTTCAGCATGGATAAAACAGAAGGTCTTACAAAATACTTCTGAAATGCCAAAAGTAGTTAAATACCTTTATATATATTTTCATAGTATTGTAAGGGTAACAGGTCAATTTAGCTCAAAGGGAATCATTTAAGATTTTAATGGGAATTTGGACAGAATCACTGTTTTACGGCTGATCACTGAGACGGCCAGCAATTCATTGAACGGGCCGTATAACATCAACTCTGCAATGGATATTAATATCCAAAATATAGTGAAAACACTATTAATTAGCACAGTAACAAGATCGGCAGTTTAAGACACTAACTTGTGAGCACAAAACACAAGATACTTCTCTTTTCAATATAAATAAGGCTTTATTGGATAAATCTAAGACATATAAACTAATCTAAAACATAAACACACGCATTCACACAAGTTGCAGAAAGACAGAAAGTGAGGAAATAATTAGTTTAAGACAATGAAAATGTGAAATCTCAAGTTTACAGCAATATGTGCAATTGCATAGACCTAAACAACCATCAATCACTTAATTAACCCTCGCATTGAGTTCCTCAATGAGGTTAAAATTTATATTAAATGCACCAGTTCAGCTAGGATCTGGAGGTACTTGCGTTCCTGTGTGCGGGGTTCCCTTCCTTGTCTGGTTGACGAAAGGGGTTTCCCGCTTTTCCGATTGGCTGGAAGTTCAGTCTTGGGGAAGCCAGTGGTTGGGCGTTGGCTGACGACGCGGAGCTGTGGTAGTTTAAGTTTTAGACGGCACTCTTTCGGAGACACGGCAAACTTAACTCGGAACACACGAAACTCTCAACGGAAAATAAAATAAACTAAAGAAATAGAAGTAAATTTGACGAGACTAGGTGGCGTTTCTCCTCATGGTTTTGGAGGAGCTGGCGTGTAAGCCAGAGCACGCTCAAAAAGCGCAAAAGGTGATGACTGAAAAGCACGGCTCGAAAAGGCAAGAAGGAAGAGCTAAAAGCCGCATGGCTAAAAAGCATATAACTAAAAAGCCGCATGGCTAAAAAGCATATAACTAAAAAGCATGACTAAAAGCGAAAAGCTAAAAGCTAGACACAAAAAGCAAAGTTTGATGGTGTTCTGAGTATTTAAACCAGGCTGTTTAACACACCCCAAATGGTGCCTCGACCAATTGTAGCTCGGGGTGTTGCAATGTTTCTCCTCATTCATAAATCAAATGTTCTCTTATCAGTCCGCGTTTTCCCGCTCTGGCAGAGTATACATTTGGACATGATTTCTATAACAAGAATATGATACATTTGACAAAGAATTGATTGGAAGAAACGTTTCAAGCAAGAAGATTCAAACACACACACACTAAACATGAATATGAACCCTTAAGCTATTCAATAGTTATCAAAAAGACATACACAATACGTGATTAAAACATGATAGTTAAACGTGTGGGTTACATACATAATATGGAGTTATGCATAGAAATGATTAGTTACTCATAAGTCCTTTTAGTGTCATTTAGGTGCATGGAAAGGCAGTTTCTGTAGCCTTCTGTGGATGAGGACATATTCTGTGAAGACCAGAGGTTAAAAGGTCTCTCATAAGGAATTTCTGAAAGTCTGTTCTTTGTCTC
>NW_015630361.1:776366-781146 GCF_001515625.1 Sinocyclocheilus rhinocerous | reverse complement strand
TGGCGTTTCTCCTCATGGTTTTGGAGGAGCTGGCGTGTAAGCCAGAGCACGCTCAAAAAGCTAAAGAAGCATGATTAAAAAGTATAGCTCAAAGCTATGACTAAAAAGCCGCATGGCTAAAAATGATGACTTGAAAGCACATGACTAAAAAGCAGGCAAAAAAACAGCAAGCTAAAAAGCATGACTAAAAAGCGAAGGTAAAGCTAAAAAGGGACTGATTTGATGGTGTCCTGAGTATTTAAACTGGGCTTTTGGACACATCCCAAATGGTGCTTTGACCAATTAGATCTCGTCTTAGCTCGGGGTGTTGTATATTTCTCCTCCCAATACATAAATCAACGTGTCATCTCATTGATTACTTGCCCCAAAATTGACAATCTCCTTGGAATTGTCAATAAGTGTTCTTTTGTTTAAATGCTGTGAGCTACTCAAAGCTGCTAGTTGGTTCAGGCTTGTGGCGCCAGGATCTGATTTACGAACATCCTGTGTCTTGGGCCTCTGTGGAATTCGGCTCCTCGTGTTTCAACTATGTTCTTGATCAAATCTTAAATTGTCTGATTCGGTCTGATACCCTACAGTATTGAGTCAAAATGATGTTTATTGTTTAATACAAAATTATAAATTTTATGTATTTATTTATTTAAAAAATATTTCCATTAAGTGGAAATACGTAGCTATTTTTTATTGGATTTATTTATTTATTTATTTATTGATTGATTTATTGATTGATTGATGTCTCAACTGACTGTGTTTTCATAGTATTTGTATTTGGTGACAAATTGAATCAATATTTATTTTATGTGAAAAATATTTATTTGTTTGTTTGTGGATGAATGGGATTTTTTTTTCCCCTTAAGTGGAAATATTTAGCTGTGTTGTCAGTATTTATATATGGTTACAAATTTAATAATAATAATAGTAATTAGTAGTAGTAGTAGTAGAAATAGTAGTAGTATTTTATATTTATATTTGTTTATTTAGTTAATATTATAGTTATTATTTCTGTGTGTGCATAAATATGAGTTCCCTCTATGCTTGCTTTTCTGAATTTGTTTCCTCTCTTGTTTCTCCTCTGGAGATGAGAGATTTTCTCAGATTCTCTCTGGGTACACAGAGTCGTCACTGCAGCTTGTTCGACTAATTGAATATTCAATAAGCGTTTAGAGCGCTTGGCAAGGTGTGCATTGATTGAAATCATCCACTAACCAGCAGCCCTGCAGCCCGACCACAGAGATTCTCTAGTCTGTTGTTGGTGTTACATAAAGGTCATGGTTGTGTTTATATTTTGTAGCATCTTTTAATTATATTTATTAAGGGTATTTTTTTAAGTGTTAATATTACTTTATTAAGCTATTTTATAGTAGGAGTATAACTGCTCAAACAAATGCATCAGAGGTCAGTCTTCGAGCTGTTTTAGATGTTCAGAGAGTAAATCAGGACAAATCTAATGTGTGTACAAAGATTCATAATGTCTAAAACAGCATCTCTGCTTTTCTAATAAGTGCTATTTTTTCGTTTTTAATATGAAGACTGCTATTGTTTGTCGTCCTCTGGGAGAAACAGCAGTACCTTGAAAAACATTTTATCCTGCCTACGTTAGAAGTTTTTTCCAATCCTCTTATCGTGCTTGTTGAGTTTCTGTCTTTCTGCGGGCAAAGACAATATTCCCCAAAGTCTGTACAATCTTTTGTCAAAGGAATATACTACTTAAAAAATTGAGAATTTTATAATTTATGTGGAATAAAGAGAAGTTGTTTTTGTTGGGAGGCTGTTATTCCTTTTAAATCGCAACGTTTTCATCTGTAAAGAATTTCAGACTGCATTAAATTGCCATTTCGACTTTTTTCCCCGTCAGACTCTAGCAGCGTTGACTAGTCCTTTCATAACGTCTATTTCAGAAAGCCCTTTTGTTGTTCTGTGCCTTTTTCCATTGGTTTCTCTTCTGTTTCTTCTCATTAGCATTTTAGAGGAAATTATTCTGATGGAAGTCGAGCCAAATGTACCAAAGATGGCATTTCCCAAAAAAATTGGGATTTGATTGCCTTAGTGCGCTTTTGAATGGAGGAATTATGAAGGAATAAAGTTATTGGACTTCAGCAACCTTGTCCGTCTGGCGGCCGCTGGACCGTTTATCTTCTCCTTTTATTGTTCATTGCTCATTAGTCTTGATTTAATTTTCATATCTGGTGCTCACAAAGTCAAATTGAATAGCAGTGCGGTCTCTCTCGTGCTTCCTCGCTCGCTTTCTGTCCAGTGAGATGTTGAAGTGTTGAATTATGGGAAAGGAATGCACTGTGAGTATTATGGTTCAGTGACTACACTGTGTATATCATTTGTTTCGTTTCTTAAAGGAATAGTTCAACCAAAAATGAAAACCCCCTGTCACTTTTGATTGAGCCTGTCTTTCAAGCTTCAAAAAGGTAAAAAAAAAAAACTAAATGTAGCCTACTGTATATGTCTCATGATATGCTATCATATGATTTCAGAAGACTTATAATATTGCACTTGAGTCAAATGGTCTGCTTTTATTATACTGTGGTTATTTATTATAAATTTATTTATTTATTTATTTATTTATACTAAAATTAAGATTATAACTGAAAAAAAATTAATAAATCTATATTCACATATTAAATCAAAACTTATTATTAAAAATGACAATAACATGAACTACTGCTGTAATACTGTGGTTATGTAGGCTATGTATGTATGTGTGATTTAATTAATGAATTATTATTATTTATTTATTTTTTTTTATTAATAAAAGGTAGGTAAATAAAATTTAACATACAGGTAAATAAAATGTATACCTGTATGTATAAATTTACCTGTATGTATAAAAGGTAACATACAGGTACATAAAAGGTAGCAGGTAAGTAATTAAATAAATAAAAATGTAAAATAACATTAATTAAAATAATATTTATTATTATTTTAGGCTATTTTAGGAGAGAAGTGGCTTTACAATTAAATGTATTATAATTTTAAAGAAAAAAACTGTATTTGTGATCATTATATGCTGTCAGATACTATGAAATATAGCCATATATGTGCTATCTGGAGAAATCATTGATGTATGTAATAATCATCCATTGTGTTTTGTGTGGATATATACATGCATGTTTGCTGAACTACTACTTTTGATGCACATTGCCGTTTCACTCCTAGTAGATGTGAATCTGAAAGGATGTTTTTGGCCAGATTAAGATACAGTCTGTACCAGACTTCAAAACGTTGCTTTGTGTGTGTCTTTTGTCTGATGTGAGCAACAGGGCAGACTGTTTTCTTGAGTAGAGAGAAAGCGGACAAACGGTTCAGAGGATTGTGGGCATTCAAGAATACTTCCCAGTCCTGAGAACGGCATGAATCGCTGTGACTGCATCGTGTGTAAATGGTCAAGTAAGGGTCAAGGGTATTTCATGTCACATTCTCTACCCACTTTCGGCCTTTTGCCCCTGAAACCTCGACAAACGGAAGGATGAAAGGCGAATACACGAGGCTAAACACATTTCAGACAGTTTGAAGGTCACCGCTGCGATCTGCCAATGCGACTGTATCATTAATCACTGGATGATTCCTACAGCAGACATCCCACTATCTCCTTCAGCTACGATCACATACAAACACACACACACACACAGCCGATTAGCCATTTTTACACAGCGTGCCAAGTTGTCGAGGTTATCTGGTACAAGGTTATTTAAGTGCATCCAGCATGTCAATGCTTTATAGTTGGGTGGTTGGGTGCATGTTTCTCTAGCGGTGACAGATGCACTCCAGGCGTGCTGTTGGTGGTTTGCATTGTTTCGGCTGAGATGAGACGTGTTGTCAGGTCACCTTGAGTATGCTTTTGTCTAATACGTGTGCATTTCAACACCCTGGTGTCTGACAAACATAGAAAACACTGCAGGCTTTGAATATTTGCGTCTCTGAATATGAATGAGATGCTTTGTGAACGTATGACTTAATAGATCTGAATTACCAGTACTGACGGTGTTTTGTCCAGTTCTCTGGAAGTATGTTCATCCATCATAACCTCCTCTATTATTATTATTATTGTTATTATTATTATTATTATTAATTATTACAAGCATTATTATTATTTATAAATGTAATAAAATTAGATAACATTATTATAAACACACACACAAATTCCATTAATTGAATTCAATTTTACGACAGCTTCAAACATGGCACATATTATCAGATTTTAAAGCTGGAACTTTCATGTGTGTGTGTGTATTATATTATATTATATTATATTATATTATATTAGTTTTCCATTTTTTATTGAAAGAAAGTCTCCTGTTCTCAACAAAGGAATAAGACATGCAATTATTTAATCAAAAATACAGCATTAGTAAACAGTAATAAATATGATAAATAATCAATTATAATATAATATTATAAATATAATAAAATAAATAAATAATCAAACAGTAGAATTGTGAAATATTATTGCAATTTTAAAAAACGGTTTTCTATTTGAATATCTATTTTAAAAGTAAAATATTTCAAAATAACATTTTTAAATATAAAGACTGAAGTAATGGCTGATGAAAATTCAGCTTTCCATTGCAAGAATAAATTACATTTTAAAACATATTCAAATATGAAACAGTTCTTTTAAATTGTAATAATATTTCACAATTTTACTGTTTTTTACTCTATTTTTGATCAAATAAATGCAGTCTTGCTGAGCATAAGAGACTTTTTTAGAAAAGACTTCCAAACTTTTAACAGATAGTGTATACACATTTTGTTCTGATATGCATGTTTC
>NW_015630361.1:765436-776257 GCF_001515625.1 Sinocyclocheilus rhinocerous | reverse complement strand
TATAAAAAAAAAAAAAAACTTCTAGATCGACCTCAAGCTTTTGAACAATATTATATATATATATATATATATATACGTGTGTGTGTGTGTATATCAATATATATATAGATAGATAGATAGATAGATAGACAAATTGAATCTGTTTAAATTTGGCATACGTAGCAACACATTTCTTGCCAGCTCATCTACATGTGGGCGACTCTGTCTGAACTGGATGAAAATGAGTCTCTCACTGGTTTTTTAAATAACGACGCAGCAGCCTCATCATTCTTTGTGACACTGATCATCTATTATGAACTCCGATATGATAAAAAATGCCTTTCCTTAGCGAATATGCCCGCTCTTTTCCAATTCTGATTTCCATGGATCTCTCTCGCCTTTAACCTTGGTTGCTGACAGATAATAACTTTGCCATTGAAAGGCTACCTTTCCCTGCACATAAAATATGTTTCCGGTGGTGATGAAGCTTTTGCAGTGCAGGATTATATCTCCATTCATTCTCATTTATTTTGCCTTAGACCTCATTTGAATGACTTTGGTCAGTAATTATAGCCAAGGTTATCGGTGTTCAGATGAGAAACTTTACCTTCCCCTTTATTAGCTCACTCGTTATCGTAGACGTTCCTCCCCTGCCATTGTTCAAGTCTCTTCAGTGGATCTTCACGCTGTGTTTCAACTATTATGAAGTCAGTGTTGTGAGTTAGTAAAGTACAACAGCACTGTTTGCGACCCGAAAGTGTATAAAGATCAAAAATGTATATCTATTTTTTTTATTGAAGATTGATGAAAGAACATTAGTTATTAATTAAAGGTTACAATGACAAATGCACACTTAATCAGAATTTTCATCCTGTTGTCCAGTAAAAAGTATCTAATCATTTATATATTGAAAATGTATCTTGAATTACATTTGTTTTCTTACTTTTTTTGTGAGTTGAACAGTAAAGAAGATTTTTAGCTGAAACCGTGGTGATTCATAAAATGCAAAGCTATACATGAGTCAAATAAAGCATATCAAGGAACATACAAATGAACACCTGTGGCTCCTGACAATATATTGAGACCTTATGAAGTGAAACAATTGGTCTGTGCAAGAAACTGAAACTGAACATTTACAACATTATTATCTGTCAGGCAAACGGTCCAGAGTGATGTCTGGTTCACAAATGAATCATTCTTTTGAACCGGTTCTTTTTGGTGAACTAGTTGAGCCAGTCCACTGAATCAAACTGAATCATCTGAAACAGTTCACGGCTCAGATCTACAAGTTGCTCAATCAAAACTCACTTTTGGATGTGTCTGACAGTCACTCCGACTCCAAATGAGCTGAAATAGCAGCGTATCTGATCCTGTGATGAATGAACTGATTCAGAGCTCCAGTTCGTCTAACAGTCACTGAACTGAGGAAACAGTTCGACTCGAACCGAAGACCGATGAGCTGCTGATATATGCATGCGTGAACCGAGAGCTTGAGTGATGGGGTGAAATTAAAGTTGTTTATGGTTTTTCGTGGTTTATGAAAAAAGGTGAGCTGATGAAGAGTTTATTCACTTTTATATGCTTTAGACATGTAAAACATCCATGTTTCACATTATTATTGGATGCTTTAGTAATATAATTGCATATACGTGACGTCATTGCAAGATTACGTAAACGAACTGGTGAATCTGTTTTTTGAATCAGTTCACTGAAACAAACTGTCCGAAAGAATCAGTTTGCTGAAAAGAATCACGTTTCCCTGTTGGCCTGAGCCTCTGGATTACAGGTAATAATGTTGTAAATAATGTTCAGTTTCTTGCACAGACCGATCGTTTCGCTTCGTAAGACCTCAACTTATCATCAGGAGCCACAGGGACTCATTTTGTGTTCCCTGATATGCTTTATTAATTGCCAGCAGCCACTGATTTGCACTTTTTGAATCACCAAGGAGCACGGTTTCAGCTAAAAATCTTCTTCACTGAAGAAAAAAAGTCACCTACATCTTGGATGGCCTTGGATGGATGAGTAAATTAAGAGCAAATTTCATTTTTGAGTGAACTATCCCTTTAATTCAGTATATAAAGAGCGAGAGGATTCAGAAAATCGGTCAGCTCACTGATGCCTTTTATTTTCCCTTTTATTAATTACACCAACAGACTCAAGAGAAACTCAAGATGATCTGGTTGCTAAGTGATTGTTTCTATGGTTCATTTGAGGAGGAGGCAGTAGAGAGGGACATGGAGGGACTGTGTGTTAAATCGTGATGAATTATATTCAGAGATGCTGTAGTGTGTATGAGTGGCCGCATAAGGTCACAGAGGTTAATCAGCTGCCAGATGCCTAAGAGGGAAATTATATGTGTGTTCAAAAACATATTTTGCATAACCAACAAGCTTTGGGATATAAAGAGGACAAAGGACAAGCTATGCTTGGTCGACATAGACTTTTTTTAATGATTAACAAATAAATAAATAAATAAAATCTGTGAAATTTGGAGCTGTGGTTGCCAGAACTTTTCAGTAAATATATTGTAGCAAAATTTTATGGATTTAAGTGTAAATTTACAGTAAAAGAAAAATGTATATATTGTTAATACACCAACTTACTGAAGTACTAACATCTGTTTTGTACTGTTTTAATACACTAAACAAAATTGTTGGAGTATGTTTACAAAAAAATCCATTCTCAGACTTTCTACTTCGAATTTCGTGTTTAATTCAATGTGTTACATATATTTTCTTTGTGATTATTTGTGCAATTCGCTAGCAATTTCTAAGTGAAATTTCTAAGCAGAGGGACTAACCATTAACCAATTAACAGGTAGCATTTTTACAGATTTTACTGCTAAAATTATGATCTTATTTACATTCTATCTCAAGAGCACGATTTCACTGTGGTAAAAAGTTTGGAATCATTTTCAATTTTTGGAAAGAAAGTCTCTTATGCCCACCAAAGCTGAATTTATTTGATTAAAAATGCAGTTAAAAACTGTAATGTGAAATGGTGTTTCAATTTAAAATAACTGTTTTCTATGTGAATGTATTTTAACATGTATTATTCCTGCGATGCAAAGCTGAATTTTCAGCATCATTACTCCAGTCTTCAGTGTCACATGATGCTTCAGAAATCATTCTAATATGCTTTACCATAAATAAATTACATCTTTAAATGGCAATTTTAAATTGTAATAATATTTCACAATATTGCTGTTTTTTACTGTGATTTTAATCAAATATATTAGCATAAGAGACTACTTTCAAATAGATTGAAAAGACAGTACATCAAATTAGATGTAGCAAATGATTCACAATACACCATGCCTAATTATGCAGCTTTTTTAAAATGCCAATAGCCATTAAATCTGAAGATTGTAAGTGTTGACATCCAGTGCACCACAGCCGTTATTCCCTGAATAAAGTTTGTTCTGTCATATTAATTTCTCCCAGCTGCCAATCACCGCTGAGTTTGTGAACGTTCAGTGATGATTGACCCGCAGGAGGAACAAATCTTTTCCCCCCATTAGTTTAATCTCTCGACTGCTGTGTCATCAATAATCGAAACACTCTTACAGTTTTTCTACCACGCCAAAAGAACTCAAATGTGAAAATGCAAATGCTTTAATTCCGTTTCTGCAGATTATGGCACGGTTCTCGCCCTCTGTCGCCTTATTGATTGACAGGCACATTTTGTGGCTCCTTCATTCTTTCCCTCCATCAAATTAGAGGCGTTCAATGTAAAATTTCACCCTGGCTAACCACATGAGAGCCACTCAAATTAAAACCAGACGATAGCTCTCAATACAGAAGATTTTAACTGAAGACGGTGGGTCAATTTCAATCAGCCAAAGTCACCAGGCAATTGAGCCCCCACATATCTCATCCTACATCCTCTCCTGTCCATCTCTGATTTCTCTCGTTTTCTTCCAACATACCTCGTAATGCGAGTGATAATGTCACTCCTCTCAACCTGTTGCTTTTGTCACTCTGGCATCTCTATGGAAACTGCAGAAGAGCTTCATGACTTTATTTCTGGTTGAGGTATTCATCGGACATTCACATTGATATTAATGCATTTAGGAGATACTTTTATATAAAACAACTAAATACAAGGTCCCATTTAATCTGTTCATTTTCTGAGAATCAAATCCATGACCTTGGTGTTGCAATAGAAACATTGCTGTTTATGCTGATTATCTGTTTTTACTAAAAAACAAGACAAATGTACTTTGTTTAAGATGGTAAGACTTGTAAATTATTATTTTTGCATGCTATTATTCGTATTATTTTAAGGCAAGGCATATACAGATTTAAAAAAAAATAGTTTTCATCTGCTGGTCATTTTTGAGATTTTGGTCAGTTTGCTTCCACAACGTGTTTTCTTTCAGACTAGGGGAAAGAAAACACCCCAAACACACATTGAAGTTTTTATATTATTACACTTTATCTATTTGTATCAGTAGATTTCAATTACATTACATATCTTTAGAGGCAGCTTTCTCAAAATGAGTTTTTATTTCCACTTCAGCAGCAAATTTGTAAAGATTACTTTGAACCACAAAGACCAAAATTGGTCTTTTACTTTTTAAATAAAATATATAATTATAAAAAAAAAGTTATATGAAGTCTGTGTGTGTGTCTGTGTCTGTGTCTGTGTGTGTGTGTGTACTGGTTTATATATCCTGGTGGGGACTTAAACCTGAATACACACAGACTCATGGGGACTTGTGTCACGGTGGGGACCTAAATTGTGGTCCCCACGGGTACAAAAGCTTATAAATCATACAGAATTAAGTTTTTTGAAAATCTAAAAATGCAGAAAGTTTCCTGTGAGGGGTAAGTTTAGGGGTAGGGTTGGTGTAGGGCAATAGAATATACGGTCTGTACAGTATAAAAACCATTACGCCTATGGAGAGTCCCCCACAAGGATAGCTGACCAGACATGTGTGTGTGTGTGTGTGTGTGTGTGTGTTTTGCAACAATTTGCACACATCTATTTTTAATTAAACTACTCATTCCTTTTATAAATTAAATGTTTTTATAAGATTTCTCATGTCGATGTTTGCTATTGTAGTAATACAGATTGTATTATTAATAGTGATTATATGGGTTTATTAGCTTAAAATGTGAAAATATAATGTTTAATTTTACACACATCCATTTTTCAATCACAATACATATCTTTAAAACCACCAAACATTTTTTTTTTAATTCAAATGGTTTATTGCATTCTACTGTGTACTCTGAAGGATTTACAGAGCAGTTTGTTCGTATATCATTCACCTTATATGTATTTAATAGTTTATTTCTAAAAACTTGGTGAAGATGAACTTTTTTTAAACCTGGCTTCATCCGATGTTCAGATTTATGTGCTGGTCCTTTATGCACATAAGTTGATATTTAATTAGATAACGCCTCATTTGTATATTTAAACATAACATTTCATAAAAATTGTAATACAAAACAATTATCTTATTGTACTGTGATTTAATAAACTGTGGAAAATGTAGTGATATGCTGTTCACATAGTGTCTTGCCTTAAGTGCAAAACTCTCTAAATATGATTTAGATTTATGCTTAGAACAAGAAAAACATTTGCGAAACTTAAATCAAGATCTATTCTCTGCAAACAGAGACTGCTATAGTTACAGCATGTACCTGAAACAAACTAGTTGTACTAGATGCAGTCATTAGCCCGTAGGTTAGTTTGAGCACCTATGCAAGCTTTGTCCTTCTGTAACCAAAATGTCTAATGCATTCACCGCGTGCATATTATTTAGATGCCTCCGCCGATAGGCTTATGTTGCCAGGACAACCTGATTGTCAAAACAGCTCATTAGTAATAACAGCGACGGCCCGGATCGCGCCTCTACCCTCAACACCAGCATTCAGAAACATTTATGAGGCCAAGCCATCCAAAGCCAGTGACCTTGATGGGCTTTTTAAAACAGCTCGAGAGGCTTAATGGATCTTTACGCCCAAGATCATTGCACCTGAGAGAATACATTACAAGCTACTTCATCACAGAGAAAAGTGGCATCAGACACAGCAACTATAATTGGGTTTCTTTGCTGCTTTTAATGCCACTATTTTATGCAGTGTAAAATATCTATATATTCACGGTTTTGAATCTTTGAGATGTGAGTATAACCCTGAAACGGTGTGCGATTTGTAGGTTATTCTGCGGCTGATGTGTTAGCTTAAGAGTATTGAGCCTTTTTTCGGCTGAATTTGGCCTTGAATAACGTATTTGCCCTTGCAGCGTGCAGCTTGACCCTCAAATTCAGATGAAATCATTCATTCCAGTCAAGAAAGGACTGTATTTCAGCTGTAGACATGACTCATCCTCTACTGTAGGATTATTCTACACAAAGTCCTTAAAATCCAACTTATAAATATGTAAAGATTACTTTGAACTGCAGACCAGCAATTAGTCTGTCATTTTTTTTATAACAAATACAACTGCTGATATAAAAAGCATAATTAAAACAAAAAAAGAAAAAAGAAAAATGTTGATAATTGTGGTTGTAATGTATAATACGTATTATATGTATTATACAGCAATGTATAATATAATATTTCATTTTATACACATCCTTTTTAATCAAATAGCTTATTCATATTAACAATTTTATAAGAATTCTCATGTAGATATTTGCCATTATGTTGATTTTATTAATAGTAATATATTAGATTAAAATTTGGAAATATATTGTTTATGAATGCCAATGTCAGTATTTGCAATTTTAATAATATTGATTTTATTAGTTGCACTAAAATATGGGCTTTTCTATTAACTTAAAATATGAAAATATAAGGTTTCATTTTATACACACCCATTTGTAATCAAATAACTTATAATATCAACATTTGCAACTTTAATAATATAGATTTTATTATATGGGCTAATTATTAGTTTAAAATGTGATAATATAATGTGTCTTTATGTGCACATCAATTTTTAATCAAATAACTGATTCATGTTATAAATTGAATATTTTTATAACATTTCTCATGTCGATATTTGCCATTTTAATAAAACTGATTTTATTAATAATCATCATATGGGATTTTAATTACCTTAAAATGTGATCATGTGATGTTTCTTTTTATACACATCCATTTTTTATAAAATAATTTGGTCATATTATAAATTGAATATTTGTATAATAATTTTCATGGCAATATTTGCAATTTTAATAATATTTATTTTAACATTTTAAGCTATATTGGTAGTTCTATTAATAGTTAAGTGTGTGTGTGTGTGTGTGTGTGTGGCCAAATAGCTTAAATAAAAAAAGTCTTCTCATGTCAATTTTAGTCAAATATGGGATTTTTTTTATTAGCTTAAAATTTTATTAGCTGAAAATGCATTTCTGTATGGAATATTTTTTAAAATATGAATATATTTCTTAAGGTTTCATTGAACAACAAATCCATTGACATCAGTAACAGGATATGGGAACTGAATCAGTCAATTATTTTGTTGTCCTAACTATGCACTATTATTCGATGGATTATTATTACGAATGCAATTTGTCATTCACTTGCAGCATTGCCTGTGACCCTCAGAACATTTTCCGGTCATGTTGAGAGCTACTGTGGTCGTATAGGTTTCTGTCCTTCCCATGCAAAGTGCTGTCCCACGCAGATTCACGCAGGCGGCCCATGGCCAGGCTTATCGAGAGAGAACCGCCGGCTGTGATCTCTGTGACTAACGCCAAGTCGCTTCAACTCGGCCTTCTCTCAAACTCCCCACCGCCTCTGACTCACGGCCGATCTTTGTCATCTTCTTCCTACAGCTCATTTTTTCTTCTTGCTGGCTGACCATGGCAGATAAGAGTCAGGACCCATCAGAGCCACTGAAGCGGGTGCTCAGGCGAGTGCCTGACCTAAATGCTTGACTGCACTCAGCTAGCTAACCACATTCAGCGGGCCGTGGAGGTGGAGTGAGGCTCTTCTGCCATCTGCGGGTGCATATAAATTGCTTGCTTGCAAAGGTAAACTTAATCCACCCTATTCTGCCAGACATTAGTGAGGAAGGGACACACTTGAAATGTTCTGTGGAATGGACTGAATGTCTCATCTTTACCTGTCTGGCTTCTGAAATACTTACATTTCATGTTGAATATTGCTTTCTCCAATTAGCGGTACATATTACATATTAACCCTATTAAAATGATCAAAACTGCTGTTGCACACAACCTACTACACCATCTGTCATCTGGTTTATATAAAGCTCTTTTAGTGTAATTGTACAAATATCCAGCTTCAGCTGGCGCTTCACATGTCTCTTTGCTGTCAAATCTTCACTGATTTTGATCAAGTAAACGTCAGAATAACTGCAGTCATATTTCCAGATGAACACTTACTGGACTGAAGCAGCTCAGCTTTACTTGATTCTCCATCAATCATGTTTTAGAGTCTCAAATCTGATCCTCAGGATCTTTTGAGGAGCGTTTGTTTCCAGAAGCTTTACTTTCACTGTTCCTCAGCGGAGGAATGATCTTCACAAGCCTCCAGAACATCTCACATCTTCTGAGGAGCCTTTATTTCTTCAGCTCTCAATCACTGCATTATATGTTTGGATCATTTCAATCTCATCTTACTAAGACATTATTGGAGATATACAGTGGGTACGGAAAGTATTCAGACCCCCCACAGCTGGACTCAAATTAAGGTGTAGAACCATCTCAAGGATGATCAGAAGAAATGGACAGTACCTGAGTTAAATATATGAGTGTCACTGCAAAGGGTCTGAATACTTAGGACCGTGTGATATTTCAGTTTTTCTTTTTTTAATAAATCTGCAAAAATGTCAACAATTCTGTGTTTTTCTGTCAATATGGGGTGCTGTGTGTACATTAATGAGGAAAAAAAATTAACTTAAATGATTTTAGCAAATGGCTGCAATATAACAAAGAGTGAAAAATGTAAGGGGGTCTGAATACTTTCCGTACCCACTGTAGAGTGACCACTGATATTTATATGCATATGTTCTAAAGATCTCATTGATTTACATTACAAGCATCAGGATTCCATCACTTTTTGACCATATAAATATCATATAAAGAGCCTGATACATGAAATATATATGATACTCAAAAAAGCTAACTTTTTTCTTTATCTTTTAATATTTTGCCTAAATGTTCAATAAGTTGTTCCATTTAAAAAATAAATAAGTAATAAAAAATGGTTTTATATGTCAGGTTTTACAGGTTTAAGTACGTAACCAAAGTTTTAAAAGAAATCATAAACTCATTTTAACTTAAAATTACTGTTAAGACATGGCCTAAAACCCAAAAACACTTTGCCACACCTGCCACTGACTAGTGACTTGGGAAAATTTACTGGACACATTTTAATTATTATTATAATTTTTTTGTGTGTGTGTGCATTTTTTCATTAAAAAACAGGCAGAACGAATTGTGAAAACACATTGCTAATTGCACTTTTTATCATAATTGTTCATATTTATTTATTTATTTACTTTTTAATTTAAATAATACTATTAAATAATAATAATAATAATAAAAAAAATAAAAATATTAAAAACTTAAAAATGTAAAGAATTAAAAAAACATTATAGTTGTTTTTGCTGAACCACATTAATCCACAGATCTTTTATTTTGGTGGAAAAATTATTTTCTTTTCCACTCCAAAGTTTACTGTAAGCCTCTCCAAACTCTCCAAAGTTTTCACCCATAATTATCACATCAGCTCACATATTTATATAATTACAACGCATTCTTTGCAATTTGAGAATCGCACTAAATCATACTGCATTCTCAGGTATTGTTAGAATTAATATTTAAAAAAAACTATATTTATTCAAAACAATATTTCATGTACCATCTAAACCAGTTTTTACTTGCATTTGGCACTTGCCACTTAGCAAGTATTAATTTTAGGCCCTGAATATGCTATTGTGAATTAAGCTACTTTGCCATACATGCAGCCATCTTTTAACTTTAATCATAAAACAGAGCGTGTGCAGAGGCAGGAAAAGGTTGTTTTTGATATAAGAAACCTTGACTAACAGGACCTCAAATAAAAAGCACACAATTAAGAGTTGTAATTCAACTCTCCCTGCCAAACAATCTGAAGTAGCGGCGAGATAAACAGTGGCAGGTGAGAGCATTTCATGTTGGCGGGCAACGATTAATTACTCAGCAGTGTTTTTAACTTCTCACATTTTAATGAAGCCGCTCGCAGTTATCGCTCAGGGTCTGAAGCTCAGCGCTGCTCGTTAGGAGAAGAGAAGCTGCCAGTCATCCAGTAAGGCCAGAGCGGCGTCTGGTAAACATCATGCAAAATGATGAGGGCGCACTTTTTCATGCACTTTGGCAGCGGCGATTGACCCCCGGGTCAAGCCAAAGCTTTTGATTAAAGGACAATTTCAGTCAATGACTAGTAATGGATTCTTAGGCAGATGATTAATTACTGCTTTAATTGAGGTAATTAAATGATGGGTGCAAAGGAGAGTCAATGCGGCAAGGAGAGAAGCCCACAGAGATTGGAGGTCTGGCCTGCGGTGTCACACAGGCAGATTGCCATAATTACTGCAAGGAAATTGGGGTCATTTCCAACCTCTCTCAAAGCAACGTTTAGAAGAAAAAAATAATTATGGGTAAATGCTACAGACGTTGGTACATTTGATGCGATTCAGACTTCTGTCATGAGGGGATCTGATTTCCAGATTTCCAAAAAATTACTTTTATCCAAAGCAACTTACAAATGAGGACAATAGAAGCAATCAAAACTAACAAAAGAGCAACAATATGTAAGTGCAAATGACAAGTCTCGGTTAGCACAGTACACGTAGCAAGGTTTATTTTTTTATTTT
>NW_015630361.1:758933-765426 GCF_001515625.1 Sinocyclocheilus rhinocerous | reverse complement strand
GTTCAGCTCATGAAAAATGGGGGCAAAAACAAAAGTGTTGCGTTTATAATTTTGTTCAGAGTATGTATATATATATATATATATATACACACACAGTATATACATACATACACTATACACACACACACACACACAGAAAAACAAGTAGATAGAATAGAAAAAAAATAGAAAGCTAGCGTTAGTTGTTTTACTAAAAAAGATAAATAGATAAAGTAGAATTAAAATAGAATAGAATAGAAAGTGCTAGAGTTAGAGGGTCAAATAAAGATGGAACAGATGTGTTTTTAGTCGTTTCTTGAAGATGGCTAAGGACTCAGCTGCTCGGAGATTCAAGACTATACATTCAAGACTGCAGCGTTTATCACTGCAATTTCTGTTTAATTGAGGGTTTCAAAGTCAGTTTAAATATAGATAAAACTGACATTAATAAATATGCTGAGTATTAAGAACCATTCTTAAAGTCAATAAATGCTTTGCATTATATGCATCTTAATGTGTAAATAATAATAATAATAATAAAAATGAAGCATCTAATAAATTAGTAACGTTTTCTTATTATTGAATGTTGCATTGTGACCTAATGGAAAAGTTTTATTATTTTCCTGTTTTTGATATTATATATACAGTGTGTGTGTGTGTGTGTGTGTGTGTGTGTTCAATTTTAGTTGTCTTACTTTAGTGCATCAGTTCAATGCATATATTCCATTCTTATTTAAAGTTAATAAATGCATTGTATTATATGCATTATATTGTGTAAAAAAAACTATATAGTTTTAATGATTTAATATTTCGATTTTAGTTTTAGTCATTTTTAGTGCATACTTTAGAGCATATGTTCAATGCATATATTTAAGATTGTTGCATTTATCACTGTAATTTCTGTTTGAATAAAGATAAAGTTAAAAGCAGAATTTAAGTCAATAAATGCATTGCATTATATACATTAAATAAATATTTTCATTTAAAACATAAATTAGTAACATTTTCTTTTTATTGACTGTTGCTTTTTAATATTTTTTTATTTTGAGATACAGAACAGCTTGTTTTGTTCTTGCATGTATCAGTGTTTGAAGGAATCGGCTGAATGTGATGTTTAATCAATTTCCAGCTAAAAGTCATGTTTGTTAGCATTCTAAGGTATTTTTATATATTATTTATGAATCATTTTAAGTTATTATATATAGTTTTATGGTTTTCATTTTAGTTTACTATAATAACCCAATATATGATATATTATATACAAACTAAATCCAAATTTACATCTATCTGCAAGGCCTAAAATTTTTACAATTTTAAGGATTGTCTTTTTTTAAACTTTTAAGCCATTTTCAATGTACCATTTAAAACTGTCTAGACAAACTTTGTCTAATTAGATATATTCTTGCTTTCAAATTCAAATTGCAATTCTGCATCCTGTTTATTAGTTCTGAAGTTCTGAATGTTGCTCAACCCTGCGTCGAAACTATAGCTTGCTCAGAATATCAAGTATCTTTGCCAGCACTGGTTAGTATAAACCAACATGTCCGTTCATGGGGAATAAACATTAACGATACCAAAATGACATGAAGTGAGGGCAGAAGAGGCCACTGGAAATGGAGGAGACGGGATTTGCTCCTTTGCGCTCGCTGCCTTCAAAGAGTCTCAATCTGGGTCACTGCACTTTGTTTCCCCCGGTTCGCCTGTCAAGTTGAATATGTAGAGACTGGATTTATTTATTTATTTATTTATTTATTTATTTATTTATTTATTTATTTATTTATTTATTTATTTATTTATTTATTTATTTATTTATTTATTTATTTATTTATGCTGTAATTGTGTACTATTAGTAAATATGTAACAATACAATGTGGAAGTAGAAGATCACTTTATACAATTTCTTCTCAAATCAGTGTGGAACAGCAGGTTCCCATAGCATTCGTGTGTTTTGACAGCAGCAAAGTGTTTAGTCGAACACAAGCCAGATGAAGTTGCTTCCAGCCTCAGTTTTGTGTCCAAATAGTATTCATGCATGGATAAGGAAAACCGTCAAGCTGTAATTTCACGTCTTTGGCGACGTCGAATGTCGTCCTCCTTAGCTCTTCACCGAAGCAGAACGGAAATAGAGCGGCGCGCGCAACTAACCGTACGGCTCATCAATCAGCGTACGGCAGGTGGTGCTTATAAGTCGCACCCTGATGGATCTGCAGGAGTGCAGGAAAAGTGGAGCTTCAGCAAACTCCAACTTTCTGCAAGACTGCCTGTCCAAATAAACAACGTGTAAATCAAAAGTCTTTAGCATCCAACGCGCCTTTTACATTGCGTTGCTCGATAAACGTCTGATACGGGAACCGTCGGCCACATGCTAACTCTCCGGTTCATTATAGGCCGTTTCCCCTCATGCATCGATACTTGATGCAACATGCCAGATCTCGTGTCTACTTAATTAAATTAAATTACCTGTGAAATAAACAGACTCGCACACTAAAGCACCTTCAGTCGAAGCCAAATAGACTCCCAACAGATGCGGGCGAGCCAAAATCTCGACAGTTGGTAACATGTCATGCCGGGAGACACGAGGTTGAACCGGTGGCCCTTGAAGCACTGTTCTTTTCTCTCTGCCAAGCTGTTCATGTCCATTAATTAGAGCTGCCATTCCTGACAAAAAGCCTGACAGAAATCCGCTCGGAAGGCTCTCTCTGTTTGTCACTTCTATTTCAGAAGCTGTGAACGCTCGAAGAGTGACACTCCGTCTGCGTGTAAAATGTAGGTGTGAAGAGCGGCTCGTGTTTGAATCTGCTCGACTGCTTTCGCTCGCGGAGTCATTCTGCTGGAGCTTCTCCTCAAAAGAGGATGGCTTTCTCTCTCGAGTGCTGGAAGATTTCAGTTCTCATGTACGACATGCTTTCAACTGTGTTTGTTTTTTGAACCTTGGGAAATGCAACACAGCCTACAGTAGCTGGTAAAAGTGGAGAGCTATCTCAATTCATACAGGAGGGGACACTGGGGCTAGTTGTCACATGAGCTGTATCTCAGTATCTGTGAGGTTTATGGTTTTATCTAACAGTGATTATGTTGTTTCAAACATCTAGTGCAAAAGTGGCTTCAATTAGCATAGATAGATAAAGGATGGATGGATGGATAGATAGATAGATAGATAGATAGATAGATAGAACGAAAGAACGAAAGAACGAAAGAAAGTGCTTTTTGCAGCATGACTGGCACGGTCATCATGACCTGTTGTTGCATTTTCATTTCTAGGCGAACTATTCAGACTTTATTCAGTACTTTACTAATGTTTGCTTTGTCAGTACACTATATTATCAAATTTGTAATTAACTTAATTCAAACAGAGAACATCTCAATGGAACAACTAAGTGTCAGTGTGACCTCAAAAACCCCAAAGATGATTCAAACAGCAGCATCTCGCCTCCAGTAATGACATAAAGATAATGACTCTGTTTGAGCTGAGAATCCCAAGAGAGTTTGACTGCACAAAAAGACCCAGAAAATCCACACTGCCATCCAAAGCCTCAAAGATGGATGACTGTGCCAATATTTTGCCTCCTCAATGAAAGAAATCTAATCACAACAGCGAATCCTGCCGCAGATATAGATCATATCGATCGAGCTTCAGCTGCTGTCATCTCTGTGTGGACGTGTTCATTCCTGGGTGGATTGTCATGTTGCCATGACTACAGACATGATGTCAACAGCATCTGTGATCTGAGAGACACAGACTGACCTCAAGTGCTTTTTTTTAATTATTATTATTATTACAGGGGAGCCCGGGGCTGGTTGTCACACCTTTACTCAAGTGAATATTTACTATATTTGTATTTCTATAGTGCCTATATTAAAGTTTTGACTAATAGTCTTTTTAACATTTACCAGGAAAGAATCATTTAAAACTACATTTTGTATACACATACACTAGAATTAAGATTTTTAAGTTTTTTGTTTTTTTTTAAGTCTCATTTGCTCAGCTAGACTGCATTTATTTGATCAGAAATACAGTAAAACGTATTATAATTTAAAATATATTTTTTTCCTATTCAAATATATTTTTAAATTTAATTTATTCTTGTGAGCTTTTTCTTCAGTCTTTATATTAAAAAATATATATATATTTTTAAATATTTTACATTTTAAAATGCATTCAAAAAGAAAACAGTTCTTTTAAATTGCAATAATAATTCACATATTACTTGTATTTTTGATTGAGCAGACTTTCTTTTAAAAACTATAGATAGAGTGAGTAGTTTTACCCACAAATTTGTGGTTATTTACTGATGTTTTTCTATGCAATAACAGGTCATAGTGATGCTCCAAAAAGCACAAAACACTATAAAAGTAGTCCATTTAACTTGTGCACTATATTATAAGTTTTCTGAAATCATATAATGCCAGTGTTCACTAATAATCTTCACCTCCGCAGCGGCTCTCAAAGCGAATATGATGTCTATATGGCACATTTGATGTCATGACATTTGGTTGAGACACTGGAAAACCAGTGACATTTGATGTTATTGATATCTAACCTGTCTGTTCATTTGACTTCAGAAGAGAAAAACAGCAGATGCACCCTTTAAATTAATGTAATTTGTTTAATTTACTGTAGGATAAGATGTGGTAAGAATGCATGTGCATTTGCTCTTGTGGTGAATGTTTATTGGATGTTTGTACACAGATATGACGCTTCAACCCAGAGGGTCAGAAGTTCTCACAGTCAAGTTCGAAAAGAGCCACCGATGCTGTGAACAACTACAGATGTGCATTAGGTTGATATATTACTATTATAGTTTGTCTATAGTTACATTTACATTTAGTCATTTAGCAGACACTTTTATCCAAAGCGACTTACAAATGAGCACAATGGAAGCAATCAAAACTAACAAAAGAGCAATGACATGCAAGTGCTTTAACAAGTCTCAGTTAGCCTAACGCAGTACACGTAGCAAGTTTTTTTTAAATTATATAATACATTTTTTAAAAAACGATAGAATAGAAAAAGAATTGAGCTAGCTACTCTTAGAGGCCTTTTTTGCTTTTGTTAGTTGTATAATACATAAAAAGAAAATAGATAGATAGAATACAAAAAGATTAGAGAAGCTAGTGTTAGTTTCTTTTTTTTAAAGAAAAGAATTAGAATAGAGAGTGCTAGAGTTAGAGGGTCAAATAAAAATGGAAGAGATGTGTTTTTAGCCGATTCTTGAAGATGGTTAAGGACTCAGCTGCTGGGATTGAGTTGGGCAGGTCATTCCACCAGGAGGGAACATTTAATGTAAAAGTCTGTGAGTGATTTTGTGGTTCTTTGGGATGGCATAATAATGCGTCGTTCACTTGCAGAACGCAACTCCTAATGACTCATTCATCTGAGTGACACGTTCTACAGCAGCCATTAACAACACAGACAGTGAGATAATATTTCTAAGCTAATGTCTTATAAACGCACAAGCACACACAGAGCTCACAGCGTGACTGAGAGCGAGCGTCGACAACAGAACCAATTAAATCTGAACGTAGTCGTGCGCGCAGGGCACAGTTTTAATGTCACACCGGAGTCACTTCTTCTCTCTGAAATATGAAGTCACCTATTACCAGTGAAACTGTCTGCAGCTGAATGTGGTTTAATGAAAACCTCTGACTGCAAAAAAAAAAGGTTAATGAACTGCATTTTGTACTGAAATAAGAAACAAGATTGTCTTTAACTACACACTATGTTAACTGAACCGGTCCATGTGATTTCTGTGATCATCAAAATGCACATGAAAGCTAGAGTGAGCTGCCTGCATTGTGACAAAATCAGTGAAAAAGATCCAAGGTGGCGGACAAAGTGAAAGAAATACCAATTTTAAATATTCTAATTTCATTCAACTCCAAAAATAGAGATGAAAAGCTAACTTCAATTAGAAAAGTACTATTTTATACAATATATTTGCTTTAGAGTGTCATCCCAGATAGCACACATACGTCTGCAAGATGTCTGTGAAAGATCGTTTCATCTGGAAAGCATCAGCTGTGTACAAACATCTGCTAGACGTATTTAGGATGTTTAAGATAAACATCTTAAAGACATTTTCTAAACGTCTATTTGACATCTTATAGGAAACGTCCTATAGACGTATTGCAGCAAACACTCTAAAAAATGTCTTGCAGATGTCAGTGGCGGCTCGTCGGGGGAGGCACAGCTTCCCCATAATTTTGAGGTGAAAATGGGAGGAGGACGATTTAATGTTAAATAAAATTCACAATTCATTTCAGTTCATGTCTCAGAATGTGTATTTTTTGTTTGCAATTTCACAGTTGTAATACCATAACGTGAAAGCGACGCTTTTCTATCGCGAATGTGCCGAATCTGCTGATGTAATTGCAACCGCTAATGATTTAGGAGAGAAGGGGAGGGGAAGGCCAGGGGAGAGATGAGCTCTAGTGCCTCCGTTGGTAAAAAAAATTAGCCAATCACCATCGAGTGTTCACTTTCAGCACTGAGGAGTGTTGAGAAAAGAAACCT
>NW_015630361.1:756462-758905 GCF_001515625.1 Sinocyclocheilus rhinocerous | reverse complement strand
TGACGTGCTTTTTTTTTTTTTTTTGGCTCATTAAACATTAATCTTGCTGCCGTGTTAGATATTATGATAGTTAGTATCATAATGAATATACTGATTAGATTTTTTTATTTTATTTCTATTTGATTATAATAATTATTTTTTTTTAAATAATTTAGTTGTTTAATTATTGTTTAAGTGTCTATGTTGTAAGTTTAGTACAACTTAAACTAATAATGAAAATAAGAAATGTTGCTTTGAAAACTTGCTTAAAATAAAATAATAAATAAAATTAAAATTAAATTAAAATAAAATAAAAAAATAAAATAAAATAGCTGAAATAAAATAAGTTACATTTATTTAAATTTAGTTAAAAAATTTACTAAAAGTTTAGTAAAGTTTAATAGTTTTTTCTTCATTTTGTCACTTTTATTAGTCAGTGTTTTTAAATATATCTGCATAGTTAATTTTTATTTCAGTTTTAGTTATTTTAGTTTAGTTTAAACAAACAAAAATATAAAATGCTGCTTTAACAACTAGCTGAAATAGAATGTTAATTTTTAAATATTTTATTTCAGTTTAATTTTAGTAGTTATAAACTTGTAGTAATTTTGTTCTGTGTTTTGTCCCTTTTATAAGTGTTTTTTATGTCTATAAAGTGTTTAATTTTTATTTCAGTTTTAGCTTAAGTTATTTTAGTACGTTAAAGTCAAAGCAAGTTTATTTATATAGCACATTTCATACACAATGGTAATTCAAAGTGCTTTACATAAAAGGAAATAAAATAATCATAAAAAATAATCACAAACATAAAACAAGGAATTTAAAAAACTTTTTAAATGATTTAAAATTGATTTAAAATGAATTGAAAACAGTGAAAAATAGAAAATTATTATACATAAAATAGGACCATTACATTAGTCCACCCTGCTGGTGATAAAGGAATGAACAAGTTTCTGCAAGTTTTGACTGGAAACAAAACATCTAATTCTTGCAATGTTTTTGAAATGATAGTATGCTGATTTAATTGCTGCTTTGACATGACTGATGAAACTAAGGTGTGTCTCCAGAATCACACCAAGATTCTTGACTTGATTTTTAGTTGTTTGACCCCTAGAGTCAAGGTATGCATTCACCTTAAGAACTTCATCTTTGTTTCCAAATGCAATGACTTCAGTTTTCTCCTTGTTTAACTGAAGAAAATGTTTGGCACATCCAACTGTTTATTTCATCAATGCATTGGCAGAGGGAGTCAATGGGGCTGTAGTCATTTGGAGATAAGGCTAGGTGAACCTGGGTTTTATCAGCATAGCTGTGATAGGTAATTTGTTTCTTTCTCATTATTTGACTCAGTGAGAGCATATACAGGCTAAACAACAGCAGTGCAAGAATTGAGCCTTGTGGGACTCCGCATGTCATGGACGTCCACTTAGACTTATGCTCTTCTATACTCGCATAATAACCTCTCCCTTCTAAATATGACTTGAACCATTTGAGTACCATCCCAGAAAACCCGGTTTTCCAGTCTCTCTAGAAGTATGTTATGACCGACAGTGTCAAAGGCAGCACTAAGGTCTAGTAGTACCAGCACTGATATTTTGCCAGAATCAGAAATAAAGTGAATATCATTTATTATCTTTATGAGCACTGTCTCTGTGCTGTGATGTGGTCGGAAACCAGATTGAAAATCCAGGTATCCATTTGAGTTTAAGTTGTTGTTCAGCTGATTAAAAACTAAACTACCTTTTCAATAATCTTACCTATAAAAGATTTGATATTGGTCTATAGTTGCTCAATATATGGTGTTATCAAGATTGCTCTTTTTCAGAAGGGGTTTAACAACTGCAGTTTTCAGGGAGTCTGGAAAAGTCCCAGAAAGAAGTGAGGCGTTCACCACTTCTAAGAGATCTGGTTCTAAACAGTTAAGCACCATTTTGAAAAAATATGTGGGAAGTGTGTCAAGATAGCAGGTTGAAGATTTAAGGTGCTGTACTATTTCTTCCAAAATTCTGCTATCAATTTCTTCAAAAGCAGACATAGTATCTTCTTTTTGATATTGTGGTCGAATCTGTCTAACCTCTGCATAACTTGGGGATGTGCTAATCGCCTTCCTGATATTATTGATCTTCTCAGAAAAGAAGGAAGCAAACTCATTGCATTTGCGGTCGGAGAGCATTTCACTGGCAATCTGACTTGGGGGGTTTGTCAGTCTCTCAACAGTAGCAAAAAGAGTGCGAGTGTTGTTTAAGTTACTGTTTATAAGATTTGAGAAGAATGACTGTCTAGCTTTGCCTAGTTCCACATTGAAAGCACGAAGGCTATCTTTATATATGCTATAGTGGATTTCAAGTTTCGTCTTCCGCCACATCCGCTCAGATTTTCTGCATTGTCTTTTCATACTCTGAACTGCTGTTGATTTTCTCCAAGCTGATCTCTGTCTGCCAGTCTTCCTGCCGACTTTCAAAGG
>NW_015630361.1:751471-756000 GCF_001515625.1 Sinocyclocheilus rhinocerous | reverse complement strand
TTTGCCAGAATCAGAATTTAAGCGAATATCATTTATTATCTTAATGAGCGCTGTCTCTGTGCTGTGATGCGTTTGGAAACCAGATTGAAAATTGTCCAGGTATCCATTTGAGTTTAAGTTGTTGTTCAGCTGATTAAAAACTAAACTACCTTTTCAATAATCTTACCTATAAAAGATTTGATATTGGTCTATAGTTGCTCAATATGGTGTTATCAAGATTGTTCTTTTTCAGAAGGGGCTTAACAACTGCAGTTTTCAGGGAGTTTGGAAAAGTCCTAGAAAGAAGTGAGGTGTTCACCACTTCTAAGAGATCTGCTTCTAAACAGTTCAGCACACTTTTGAAAAAAGATGTGCTGGAAAGTGTCAAGATAGCAGGTTGACAATTTAAGGTGCTGTACGATTTCTTCCAAAGTTTTGCTAAAAAAATTGCTTCAAAAACAGATAGTTACAGTATATTTTAGATTTATATTAAGTTATATTTTATTTCAGTTAGGGAGGCCCGATACTGAGCTCCTGTACTCGTACTCGTTAAAATGCCCCGATACCAAACGCCGATACCACACAGCATGTGATAAGCGCCATATTCAGACAAAGAAGCACAGACAACAGAACAACAGACAGCAGAATGAGTTAAGGATGTCTACTACGAAGTATATGTATGCAATGAATATAAGATAATGTGAGAAATGTTGAAGGTGTCTGAATATATTTTGGTTTGACTGTATCTATTTGATAAATGAAGTTAACCAACTAACATTATACATACTCTTTTGGTTTCTGTACCCAATACTTAAAAAATTTACAAATGCAATAAAAATATTGGTATCGGTACTCGGTATCAGCAAGTACCAAAAATAAAAGTATCGGTATCGGGCGAGTACTGGAAAAAGTGGTATCGGTGCATCCCTAATTTCAGTTAACATTCATTTAAGTTTTTTATGGTTTAGTTTTAGTTATAATAAACCTGACTACGCTGCAGTTCATAACTACACCTCCGAAAATATAATGTGTATAATGCAATTTTAATAATAATTTAAAAATTAAATGCATTTTATTGCAGTATAAGTGAGGGTGTATTAAAATCCTTCATTATAGAGTGCATAAATATTGCAGTTACCGTAAATGCATGACATATGAAGTTAAACATAAATCTGCAGAAAAGTTACATCCGTAGAAGTCCCACGCAAAACTTCAACACAATGAAACATTTCAGCCCACTCAGACAACTTTTGCATTGCAGTCCCAACATCGATACGCTGCATAAACCTCCCAAATGCCTTTTGGCTTTGAGTGACCTTTGAGAGCGCTGGCTAGGTTGCTGTGGGTCCGGGATACGGACTTTCACAGATACGTCTGTGGGTACAATGCATCTCTAGAGCTGGATAAAGCCTCCACAAAAGGAATAGCATATCTTCATAGATAACCTCTCTCTCTCCCGCACCCAAAATCTAAATCAATCCTCAATTGGCTTTACTCCGGGAAGGCTGCCAAAACCATCTCTGCTCGGCCATGAAACCCCTGGACCAGTGTGAAAAATCGAGAATGAAGGGAGCGGATGCTCGCGGAGTGGCGCTTTATGGCTGCAAACTCATCTAAGAGTGGCAATCTGGGTTAACTCTTTGTTTTCAACTGGAAGCCACTTGTGAGAATACAAACAGATTATGTTTATGCATTATGTCAAGGACTTCTGTGGGAACTTATTTTCTTGGCGAAATCCTACACAGTGTTGGAAGAGGGGTTGGCTTTGTTCCAAATATTTAGCTTTTGTTGTTATACCAGCTCTCGCATCTTTCCAAAATCAATATTGCAGACAAATAATCAGACCTCTGGTGAACCTTTAACTGAATAGGTCACCCAAAAATGTAAATGCTGGTATTTTTTTACTCATGTGGTTCCAAACCTGTTTCCATGGAAAACAACAAGAGAATTTTGATGCATCTTCACACAGCTCTTTTCCATACAGCAGTTCATCATATTGTAATATAAAATAAATCGGTAATATATGTGCTCTTGAAATACAACTCTTCTACTCACCAAGGCTGCATTTATATGATCAAAAATACAGTAAAAAAACACTGTGAAATATTATTACCAAAGCTGTCATTGATTCAGTTTTCAATGTAGGCTTCTTATAGTTAAACAAACAAACAAACAAACAATAAATAAAAAATTTGTGTTACTTGAAATTAAATAAACATTAACTTAAATAAAATATTATATATAATATTAAAATAGCTATTTGGCAAGGCAACATTTCTCATTTTAATTTTGTACTATAATAACTAAAACTGAAATTATAAAATAAAATCAATAGAATTATAAATAAATATATAAAAGATAAAACATAAAATAAAAGATTTTTGACTAAAAACTTATAGAAAATATAAAAACATTCAAAATATTAATAAAAACTATCATAGCATCTTGATATTAAAGTAATAGTGCTTCAGTGTCACAATATGATCCTTTAGAAATCATTCTAATATGCTGTTTTTCAAGAAACTCAAGAAACATTTCTGATTATTATTATCATTATTGAAAACAGTTGTGCTGCAATTTTATTTTCAAATAATTTTTCAGGACTCTTTAATGAATAGAAAGTATGAAGGTATTTTTGGTGCGAAACAACTGAGCGTCTGTGACAGCGGAATTTGTAGTTGTAGGGAATAGCCACACAAGTGTATCAGTAAATCTGAAGTCACAGACAAAAGTTGCAGACTTCTATATTTTTTTTCTCTCCCACAAACACAACACAACAGTTACACCTTCTCGAATCCTTCATTGCAGGTGCACAAATCCTATTCTACGAATCACAAATCAAGAAACTCCTACGCTCACATGTTTTGCTACTATTGCTACAGAGAGTATGGTGCAAAACACATTCACACACCTGCATCGAAAATGTGAAGTCACGGACGAATTTTGTACATCTGCAAATCAGTATGTGAATTCTTGCAATGAGATTTACACACTTGTAGAATGTTTTCTTACATATATTTTTTTTTCTTGGATGCTTTTTCTAGCACAAACACAAGTGCATAACTACAACGGCGTGAATCTGCTGCTACGAGTCTCAAACACTGTTTTTCGCTTGCAAATGACAAGTTTGTATCATATACAAGATGATTAAATATATTTGTTAATATATTTAAATTATTAACAAATGTACAGTATAACAGTGAGTGATTTCAGAAAAAGAATGAAAATGTATACCTTTGTTGGTATTTGCTGCTGTCAGGTCTGGAAGATGCTCGCAGCTCGCGATTGTTTTTATTAATATTTTATTTTTCCCCCTGCTCGTTCGGGTACCAACTGATAGGCACCTAAACTACACTGTAAAGAGATTGCTGTAAATTTTACAGTAGCTGGATGTATTATTACTGTATTTTCATTTAAAGTATTATTACTGTATTGTCAGTATTAGTACTGTTCAGTTTATTAAAATTTTTTACCTGTATAAAACAATCCAATTGTGGTACAACACTGTATACCATATTTTTTTTTACAACCCCAACCCCATAAAAATCACAATAACTCATTAGCATTTGTCTTTATAATATTGTTGAACATTTTCTTTTTAAAAATTCAAATTACAAATCTTCATCTCTAGCATGCACTAGCTGAAAAAAGGGCATCACCACCATCCCCTGGGGACATAAATAAAATACAGTAAAAATTAGTTTGTGTTGCTGTGTTAAATTTCAGTAATTCTGGCAAAGCTCTCTGATGAGAAACACCATGAGGGGATTCAGGCTGATGCTTTTTCTTTGCACCCTCTTTCCTGAATCCATCTGATCTGTGACTCTGAATAGCATTTGGTGCCACCAGGGTTGATTCTCTGAATGAACCTGCAAGCACAAAAACTGCAAGCACAAAAATAAAAAATACAAATTCAAATAAGTGTTTACAGAATTTACCTCAATTGTCAGACTTTGTGCCGTATGTGCTTTGAGATCTGAACACACCTACAAGGAAGGTGCATAATTGGTTGATAATCCATAACAAATCATTAAAGCTCCATTCCTTATAATGCATTCCTGTAGATCAAACAGTACAGCCAAGTCAAGTCACCATTATTTATATAGCTCTTTTTACAATGCAGATTGTGTCAAAGCAGCTTTATAGTATTAAACAGGGAAATAGTGTGTCGAAATAGTGTGCCGTTCTCCTCTGGCCAGACGAAACCAGCAGTTTAATTTTAGGTTGCAACAAAGTCAGATTGTGCAGAGGACTGGTCTGGTTCCTGTGGTCTTGTCCCGATGGCCATCTAGGAGACAAGGTCTTTACTGGGGATCTGTCTCTGGGGCTCATCTAGCTGTCCTGGTCTCCGCTGAGATTCAGGGCTGTCGAGGTCATCTCTAGGTGCTGATCCACCATCTGGGCTGGATACGTACTGGATCCGGGTGACTGCAGTGACCATCTGATCTGGATGCAGACTGGATCTGGTGGCTACAGTGACCTCGGAATAAGAAAGAACAGACTAATATTAGCATAGATGCCATTCTTCTAGCGATGTAACAAGTACATCG
>NW_015630361.1:713079-749678 GCF_001515625.1 Sinocyclocheilus rhinocerous | reverse complement strand
GGCTGACTTGAAGCAGTGCATGCCGGTTAGAAATTTAGTCCGACTTGAACCGACGCCACGTCACTGTCACGTGTGGCATCAAAGTACCGCGGTAGTACCGCAAAGTACTGACTCAGCCGTTTACCTGTATTTACTTTGTTTTCATATTTGGCGACTTTTTGTGAAAAATGGAGACTTTTGAGGGTGGTTCTAGAGATTTTCTGAGGGAGGGGTTTGGCAACACTGATCGGGTGTTATGGGAAGTGTTCCCGGTTCCGGGTTGACCTCATTAATGCAGCCTAAAAATCCTTTAACTGATTTGAATTATAGAGATGTGTTAGTGTGTTATGTGTAAGCCAGGTTAAAGAGATGGGGTTTTAATCTAGATTTAAAGTGACAGAGTGCATCTGCCTCCCGAACACTGTTAGGTAGATTATTCCAGTTTGGGAGCTAAATAGGAAAAGGATCTGTCGCCCGAAGGTGATTTTGATATTTTAGGTATTATCAAATGGCCAGAGTTTTGAGAACGCAGCGGACGTGGAGGACTATAATGCGATCAGATCTCACTCAAATACTGAGGTTCTAAACCATTCAGGGCTTTATAGGTAATTAGCAAGATTTTAAAATCTATACGATGTTTAATAGGGAGCCAGTGCAGTGTTGACAGAACCGGGCTAATATGGTCATACTTCTTGGTTCTAGTAAGAACATTTTGGACCAACTGGAGTTTGTTTATTAAGCATACAGAACAACCACCCAATAAAGCATTACAATAATTTAACAGCATTTATTTGAAATAGAAATCCTTTGTAACATTATAAATGTTTTTACTGTCATTTTTGATTAATTTAATGCACCCTTGCTGAATAAAAATATTAATTTCTTGAAAAAAAAAAAAAAAATCTATCCCCAATCCTTTGAACAGTGGTTTATATACACCATAAAAGCAGTCCATATGACTTGTGCTATATATCGCAACAGACTGAAGTTATTCAAATCTTCCACTTCAGTGCAGATCTTAAATGAAATATTGTCACGATACATCAAAAAGTGATGTTTGGTAACGACACACAGTGGTGTTTGGCATCAAATGGCTTTAACCATTTTACCCAGAAATAAGCAAGAGAGAGAGAGAAAGGAACATGTCTGTCAATGCCTGTCCTTACATCCATGTGCCACAAACTCCAACCTTGAAGGATTTGAGTGGATTTGATTTGCACTGTAGAGAGTGCCTTTAGGGCATTGTCAACATGGCCCCGGGCTCCGGAGACGGACAGTTTCACCTGTGCAACCCCCATGAAAAATGATAGAAATCCCCACAAAACACTGCCAGATGTGCCTCCTGAATTACAGGGGTTTATTCCAGCGACAGCATCTTTAAGAATTCCCTCAGAAGTTTGGCATGAATGAACTTTATTTTTTCAAGGAGACGAAGACGAGGACCTGGCATGGCGACTGTCACTCTGCTCTTATCGTTTCATAAAAGAAAGGCGTTGTAATTGTTTCCAGTTCAAAGATTTTTATCATTTTCGGCTCAGAATTAGAGACAGAAATGGAGTGGAACTATTAGATATGCTCTTCCATTTGCATTTAATGAGGTGCGGAGGTCTTTAGCAGGGGTCGCTGGCAATTTCAAAGACACCTCAGTACATCACACGCTGACTTCTGGTTAGCACATTCACTTCACTGTCACTGGACTGAAAATAATGGGGGAAAAATAATATTATGCTAAATAAATAGCATGCGGGTTTGCCGATTAAATTATAACAATGAACCCTATTAGTGCATACTATACACCCTGGGGAAAATGGAAGAAATTGCTTGTTAATTTCAAATTAAATTTCTGTTGTTGTTGTTTTTTTTAATGTTCTAAAGTTTAGATTTCTTTAAATTCTCTAGAAATCTTCAGATTTTTTTTTTTTGTTCAAAGTCTTTTCTGCTCACCAAGGCTGTATTTATTTGATCAAAAATGCAGTAAAAACTGTAAAATTGTGAATTATTATTATATTTGAAAAGAAATGTTTTCTATGTGAATACATTTTAAAATGTAATTTATTTCTGTGATCAAAGCTGAATTTTCAGCATTATTACTCCAGTCTTCAGTGTCACATGATCCTTCAGAAATCATTATAATATGCTAATTTTCTGCTCAAAAAAACATTTTTCATTGTTATCAATGTTGATATTATGTTAAATAATTAGCATGCAGTATATTTATGAGGTCGCAGATGAAATTATGAAAACTGACCCTTCTTGTACATACACACTGAAAAAAATAAAATAAAAACTTTTTTTTTTTTTTTTACAATTTTAAATTTGACATTTAATTACAAAGAAACAGCAAGGAACTACGGTGGCCGAGAGAGCTCAACGTGCTGCAACTTCAGAAAACACATGCAAATAGATAAAGCACCAGTAAATCAAGAAAACAACTTCATCAATTTGACAACAAACGCGCTGCAAATACTCACAACACAACCAAATAAATAAATGCACTGCAAATGCTCAAAACGCAAACAATAAAAAAAAACACGCTGCAAAGGCTCACAACACAACCAAATAAAGAATTTTATTTGCAGCGCGTTTCTTTGTTTGGTTGTGTTGTGAGTATTTGAAGCGCATGTGTTGTCAAATTGATGAAGTTGTTTTCTTAATTTGCAGGTGTTTTTCTATTTGCAGCGCGCGTTGAGCTCTCTCGGCCACCGTAAGGAACACATTGAATTAAACATTACATTTTAAATGTAAAATGTACTCCAATAATCTGTTTTATTTTCACTCTTTAGAATAGTATAAATATTATTTTATGTAACCGATTGCAATGTATGCAATATATTCGTGGTGCTGAAATCATGAAAATGGACCCATCTAGTACATACTAAAAAACTATCAGAATGTTATTTAATGCAGCTGATTCAGTAAACAAATGACAACTAAGGCAGAATAATGTGCAGAAGTGAAGTTAAAATAATTTTTTGCATTGCCTTTGTCTCAATCGAGTGGCAAAACAACACAGACAATACATCCAGAGACAATGAATCATAGTGATCACTGCATTCATGCATCTCAGAAAACCCAATGACCATGCCACTGAAATAAAGAACAAACTTTGCATCATTCTCATCTCGAGTCAAACTCGCTGTCAGACTGTCGCACATAACAGGACACTTAAAGCGTAATTGCATAGAATTATGTCTTCACCATAACAAGGGCTACAGAGATGGCTAATTAATTACGATAAATGCAAGATACTCAAGACAATAAGTTTGAATCCTCTTGAAACATAATAAACATGATTTCATAGCCTGGAATAATAATAGCTGGTCACTAATGATTGTTTAGCATCTTAAAGAGACAGTTCATCAAAAAAAAAAAACTCTCATCCAAACCCAAATTGTGTCTCGTTCTTTACACAAGGATGTCATACGACTTCAGATGACTAGGAATGAAGTCAAAATGAAATAAAAAAAACTGTGACATTGAAAGCATGACATGAATAATATACAATATAAAAGTGTACTAAAATTTAAAATAATATATATATATATATATATATATATATATATATATACTGTAAAAATATTTTTGTGAAACTAATATTTTTGGAATACAAGAAAATACAAAGAAAATACAATTTCAGGTTTTTTTATTATTATTTTTGTGTTTAATTCAATGCGTTACTTTCAGTTTCATTGTAATTATTTGTGAAATTTACTAGCAATTTCTGAGTGAAAACTGAAGAAAAAAAAACAGTAAAAATTTAAATTTGTATGTAATATTCATTTTTTATTGTAGGCCTACTAATCCTTTAAGCCTTATATAGTACATGAAATGATAACAAATAGGAGATTTCATTTAAATCATATTTACTTTTAAGCTAATAATATCATTATTAAATGATGCACACATAGCCAAGTACATTAAGAGGCATAATCTTCATGAATAATTAATATTTTTGACCTTCTAACTACATAGTCCAACTATTCTGATATTTAAAAAGCCACTGATACTGTAAGTAGTTTATGAGAGCTGAAATGACACCTTTGATTTTGTGTTTATTAATGTACTTTCTTGAGTGCATTTGTTCTCTCCGTTGTCTTTGAATGTCTGACATTTACAGCAGTCGCAGATTCATCTTACTTACGCATTTATACTGTAATGAAGACTAACACATCAGCCTAATTCTGCAGACAAGGCAGTCAGAAATAACTATACCCTTCTGAACTATATGCACTGTAAACGGTTTATTATATGCTGATCCATCCATAATGTCAGTGTTTGCCCTCAACTCCGGTCACGGTTAACGAAGGCTGTCCCGTCCAAGGGCGTTTCATTATTTCCATCCTCCGTGGCAAGTGTGTAGTGTTTTGTGCGAAACGCTCATTGTGTAATGACTAAAAAAATCTCTAGGCAATCAATCAACCTTTGTGTCACGGCACAAAAGCCTGCCTGCTGCTTTATGGAAATGCGACGATAACATTGCCCGCGTAAAGAGGTCCCACCTGATAAATAAACACAAAACTTTACCTTCGCCGTGTTCGTCCGTAATCCTATTGTTTGCTTGATTTATATTGATTTCTTCTGTCTTCAGCTGTTTTGCCATTTGTGACTGTTATTATCATCATCGTATCATCATGCATAACAACGAGCTCTTTTACACTTGCGCCGACGGCTGTTATTTGTAATCTCAAGATGTTTTCATACTCTAATAGAGCGACTTATTCCACTTCATCTAGATGAGATTCTGCTTTATTAGATCTGTTTTCCAACCATCAGATCGTTCTTCATGAGCGACGGGTGTATAAAATCAGTTCTTTGATTCATAGTGTGTTAAGATGAGGTCAAACTTGTTTGCAGTAAAACCGAATCAAACATTGTATCATGTGGTGAGAAATGTGTGCCCTGCTGCCAGTTTATCCTGATGGCTTGATAAATGCAAATTGCAAGAATCTGCAACATGGTGCGTTCTTCTCTAGATATTTACGACTTCAAATAATAGCTGCATGCATTTTTATTAGAGCGCCGCTCCATCTATATGAACCTTGCAGATGATGTACAGTAATTCTGATGTTTTCATGTTGTGATCACATTCCAGATCTTGATTTAGAGGGATACAGTATAAAGCTTTTTTCTTTTTCTAAAGGTTTGTGTGTTAAAAACACACATAAATGTGATAACACACATCAAATGTCAAGGTTTATCTACCACTGCAGTCTGACTTCAAATAAGCTGAATAGTGTGCATAGAATAAATCTGATGTAATGTATGTAGTTATTGGAATTTATGTAATAAAGCTGTTATGCTCAAGGCTGCATTTATTGGATCGAAAATACAGTAAAAACTTTATTGCTGTGATCATTCATCCATCATTACTCCAGTCTTCAGTGTCACGTAATTTCTAAATATTATCAATGTTGAAAAGTAGAAGGTTTAAAAGAATTTTTAGTTCCAAAGTTTTTTTGTTTGTTTGTTTTTTTGTTTGTTTGTTTGTTTTGTATCAATGTAAAAGTATTTACTGTTACATGTGATCTTTTTAAAGCATCTTTGAATAAGAGCATTAATTCCTACATAAATAAATAAATAAATAAATAAAACCTTACTAACCCCAAACTTTTGAATGGTGCATATAGCATACATAGTAATTGGTACTATTACCACACACAAAATTAACTTAAAAAAATAAATAAATAATAAAAATCAGTAAATCATTTGCAAAAAAAAAAAAAAGTGTTTGATACTGCAAGCAAATTGGTACCAGTTATTTAAAATCTTAGTACTTTTGTGTGCTTTTAATGATTATATATGCAAAAGCTTTTTTTTTTTTCTTCTAATGCTTATCAAGAAAAACAAAAACTGATTTGAGGTCACATTTCCACACATATATTTAGTGACATACTTATCATAACATTGCATACAGGAAAATGTCAGTTTTCATACATAGAATATAAAATTTCTTATAAATATAGGGATATAGGGAAAGTTTTTCTGTCATAGAAAGGGATTTTATAGGAATCAACGCATTATATAATGACATGTAATGTGAACTGTCAATCATTTGAGGGTTGCATTAAATGCTTGACCTGCTCCTTAACTAATGTTGGCATCACAAGACGTACAGTTAAGAGCGCATTTCACTTCAGTATAAAGTGAAGTTAAAAATTACAAAGTCTTTTGGACTTTTCACCAGTTTCTCAGCAACAGAAATAAAACCTCTGAATGAAACCAGACACGAGAAACTGAGATGAGACTTTAAAGAATTGGACCAGCTTCAGCAAATGTGATTTGTGGTATATTGCGATTCTCTTAAATTTCATTTGGACAGCCGCTAGCGTGATCAATGTGATACAGATCCAGCCAAAAGAGAATGTGTACATGTTTTCTTTGGTGAAATCAAGACGCCTGCTTTTAGATTGCAATTCATTGGCACTTAATAAAAAGATCACGGCCTTGCTTTTATTGCTTTAAACCGAAAGGTGACACCTTTAGACTCACAAGACCAGCTGGCCGAAAAGCAATTTCACTCGTATGATGAGACCGAAACAATATAAGCCATTTTAAGTCATCATTTCGGTTTCATATAGGCCTATACTGTCACGGCATTGTTTTTAACTGACTGACAGATGCTTGACTGATCATATGAAGCATTATAAATGCTTTCAGTGCTATTTCAAACACTTAAATGCTCAGTAATGTCGTTAAGTACATTGTTGATGGATGTACGGTCTTTTCATTTATCAAGCCAGTACAGATGGTCGCTCCTTATGGCTGTGAAACAAGAGTTATGGTCGGAGAATTTCAATTTCCCTCGCAGTCGGGGATCTTATACACTTATTCTGAGTCAATATATGTTCAATAGCTGCAAAGACTTCTTTTTTGGATAATTTATGGGATTTTTGGCAGCTGATTTGATCGCTTCTTTATATAAATTTGTCGTAAAATGTGAAATAAATAAGGAAAGATTGACTTGGAGATGGGAATATTTGATTGTGAGCGATAGAAAGTAATGGCACCTGAAATGACAATTAGATTTCCTTGCTTATTGCTCAGGGATTCTGCTAACTATGAGGCCTTGACAGCCAAGTTAAATCATAATAGAAAGAGAAATGAATGACGACGGTCACTGTGTGTGAAGATGAGGCTGTCAGAACTCTGCATTAAATCACAGGCTGTTATGAGAGGCAAGAGTGACAGCAATGCCACCCTCAAACTGCAATTCATGTCTAAGACAAATCAAACACTACAATGAAATGTCTGGACCAGCAGGTCAAGGTTTGGCTGCTTAGTGTGTTAGCCTGTGCTGGTTAATGCGTCATTATGTGGCCACAAGGCCTTCTTCTCCATTGAGAACAGTGATGTTACTGGGTGTCAGGCTAAATGCATGGCTGCATATTTGAAAAGATAAATAATGCATTTCATAGAAGTCTGGCCATATTAATGCATTTAATAGTGATGCCGTTGTATGTTGAATATTTCTTGGCAGTATAAACAGTTTAACATTTATTTGTAGATTACAGATACAATATGACCTGTGCATGTTTTGGATTGTGATTTTACAGAATTATCTGTATTTATGGATTGTAATGCATTAGTTTAAAAGTGCAAACTACCATTCAAAAGTTTTGGGGTCAGTGAGATTTTTTTTAAAGGGGTCATATGATGCGATTTCAAGTTTTCCTTTCTCTTTGGAGTGTTACAAGCTTGCCGTGAATAGATAAGATCCCTAAAGTTGCAAAGACTAAAGTCTCAAATCCAAAGTTCTTTAAAAAAGTTAAGAGTCAACCACGCCCCCCTAAAACGCCTCGTTTAAACACGTCCCCACATGTCTACGTCACTGTGTGGGAAGATTTGCATAACACCGCCCAAATGTTTACGCAAAGAAAGAAGGCATAACTTTTATTCTCGCTGTAGTATTGTTGTTGCCGCCGCCATGTCGTGGAGACGCTGTGTGTTTCGTTGTGAAAGCGAAACTACTTTGTTTGGTCTTCCAAAAGAGGACACAACTAGAAATCAGTGGTTAAGTTGTATTTACAACACTGTTCCAGAACAGTTCAACCCAAATATTCAGATGTGTGCAGCACATTTTACGGAGGACTGTTTCCTGATCCTGGGAGAGTAGCCTACAATGCAGTAATGTGCACAATGTGCGGCTGTGCACAAAAAAAAAAAGTGGGGCAATATAATGTTCTTTTTAGCAACGTCATATGACCCCTTTAATGTTAAAAAAATAAACTCAAAAGATGCAATTGTGCGTTATAAAGTCAGAAATGTGAGAAGTCAAATGTTAAAGCTAGTAAGTGTAAAAAAAAAAATTGGACTTTGTTCTCACAATTCTGAGAAAAGAAGTCAGAATTGCAAAAAAAAAAAAATCAGAATTGTGGAAACATTCATATTTTGAAATATTTTTACAATGTCAAATAAATCTTTTCTATTTCAATATATGGTAAAATGTTAATTATTCCTTTGATGCAAAGCTGAATCTTACTGATCCCCATACGTTTTAACAGCAGAGTGCATATATTTATGGATTTATGGATAAAGCACCTAGTGCAGATGATTTAATGAGGTCATTCATATCCAGGTATATACAGTATTTTTTGCATGTAATATTCACTGTGGTCTTGTTTGTAGCTAAAAATCAACCTGAAATAAAAAAATTACCTTTTTTTCCCCAGTACAGTTCATAATCCAGTACAATTCCCTCTTCATTGACTTTGTTGACTAAAAAAAAAAAAATCAGAATTGTGGAAACATTCATATTTTGAAATATTTTTACAATGTCAAATAAATATTTTCTATTTCAATATATGGTAAAATGTTAATTATTCCTTTGATGCAAAGCTGAATCTTACTGATCCCCATACGTTTTAACAGCAGAGTGCATATATTTATGGATTTATGGATAAAGCACCTAGTGCAGATGATTTAATGAGGTCATTCATATCCAGGTATATACAGTATTTTTTGCATGTAATATTCACTGTGGTCTTGTTTGTAGCTAAAAATCAACCTGAAATAAAAAAAATGACCTTTTTTTTTCCCAGTACAGTTCATAATCCAGTACAATTCCCTCTTCATTGACTTTGTTGACTTTTCTTTTTAAATCAAAAATACGTTGCTTTACAGAATTAAAATGACTTGACGACATGATCTTTATCAAGAAAATGCTGTTCACTTTTCGTATGAGCCCAGATCATTCAGCAGATATGAGCTCGGAAACATCTACCTAAACAGCACTGTCAGCGGTTAAATTACCCATTAAGAAGTCTTTTGAAAATTACACTGGGTCTAATTGGCTAAGTGATTAATTATCTGATGTATTTTAACATCATTAGCATAATCTTGAGATCATATATATTTATTAAGTGCAGAACTGTCCCAGCGCTGAGTCAGCAGGAAGGAAAGGTCAAATGGGTGGATAAGTTGTCTCGACGGTCTCCATTGAGGAGAAATGTGCACACACACAGTCATTGTCCCCCTGCGGATTCAAGCGAAAAAAGGACACGAACACTCAAGAACCAATTAACCGGATCTTATCCCAGTCATTTAGATGCTTGAGATAGTCAACTAAGAATAGAACGTTTTAGGAAGCTAATTTTGGGCACAAATGGGATTAATGTTTTTATTTTATTTTTTATTTCGTTATCCAAACGGTCTCAAAGCATCGTCTACACATGGTCTGCTTCAAAGAACTGCAACCATTAAGTGCAGAAAGAATCAATTGTGTAACATAATTTGGATGATATATTATGCATTCGCATATACAGTATGAGACGGCACTTTCCGCGATCAGGGTGCACTTTGGTCTCCCATTATTTTTTTTAAAGCATTAGAGTTACAAATCACAAAGTTTTTGTAGTGAAAACTGATATGTTAGATTTGAAGTCTTATGTTTATTTAATTTGTATGGCTAGAAAAATCGCAAAATACCATAAACTGTATTTAGACAGGTTTTGGTAACAAGGTTGTAAATATTGCATGTGAAATACATTTAAAATGAAGCAGCTCATATAATATTTAGTTTGACATGCCAAGGTTCATGATCAAACTTTCCTGAAGTTTAAGCTTATGTCTTCACTTACCATTTACTGAAAAAAAGCATCAGAAAGCATTTTTGAACAGTTTCAGGGCCTATTTTATACAGTATTTATGGAAAGTGTCATATTTCAGAATCAGACAAGATGAGAAGGAGCAAAGAACAAGAATCCTTCACTGCCGGCCACAAAAAGTTTGCAGGTTATTATGGAATGAAAATAAATGAAATCAAGAAGAGCAGTCAGTAAATCAGGCAAAGGCAGATGCCATAACTAAATCACATCGCCTTGAGGATCGATCCACATAGGCGAAAAATTGCATCTGCCTCAGAAAATAAATCAAAGGATTAAAGCATGTATAATCTGATTAAGGAAAGTAACTGTTTGCTTGAACAGTGGCTTAAAAGACGTAACGCAATGAAATGCCACAGTGAGGACTCCAGCAGACACTCTGCAGACCGACCGCCTCTGAGGCCTATCTATCTATCCGTCTATCTATCATAAAATAGTAATAATAACACACATGCATATATAGACAATTATATTATGATGATGACTGCTATCATTATGCATATGTTATGCCTTATTATTAAATTATTATGCACTATATATGTGTCTGCATGCGTGTATGTACAAAGTTCTCGCTATTTATTGCTTACTGCATTTCAAAAAGCCTTAGAGAAAGCTGCTTATATATTTGCTCATGTCACCTAAAATCACTTACTGTAATAAAAATGTATAACTTCAAGATGCTAGAAAGCGCTGTGAGTGTGAAAGCCTCATCAGACAGCACTGAGACATTTCAGAGACAATTAGACAATTTACAATTATAAATTTCAACCCTTAGAAATCTCACAGACGAGATTCAAGACAAGTATGAAGTCGTCTAAGAACTGTAGTTATTGCACTTGATCTTGTCGAACAAATGAATGAGAGATTGGTCAGTCTGAGGGGTAACTAGTTGCACACGGGTACACAGTGTAATAGACTGAGAATATAGCTGATTCTCGGCTCGCTAGAGTGAAAATCAAACAGGATATCAGACTGTTCGTGTCATCTGCCAAAGCTTTCTGAATACACAATCACAGATTTATTCTGGAGTACCAATCTGCTGAGACAATCGTTCTCCGCACATACAAGATATAATTCTTGCAATGTGGCAGCCTATTATCCAACGCACTGGAGCTTCAAAACGAGCAAGCGGAGATGTTAGCAGACGTGCATTATGGTGACAACTCTATCTGCAGCGTCTATAGGCAAACAACAGCAGAAAGGAACACTGAAAAAATGATTCATTGAATTTACTACATTTTTTTAAGGTAAGTGGTTGCAATCAATTTTTTTTAGCTACATTTAAATAAACAAATTTAGTAGACTGACGTTCAACTATTTTTTTTTTTATTTAAATGTAGCTAAGATAAATTGTTTGCAACCCACAAAATAATTTTCTTTTTAGCAGCATCATATGACCCCTTTAAAAAAAATTTAGTATCATTTTTTTTCAGTGAAGCGTGCAGGCGTGGACCTAAACCGAGATGATCTCTAGTCAAAGATTGTTGTGTTGACCGCTGGTTTTGATTTGCATTTGTCTTTTTAGTCAGGCAGCTTGCTTTAATGCAAAAGACAACAAAAACAGATCCAGTAATCTCGCATCAGTGTTATTTTAGTATCACAGAGATACATTTATAGTTTTTAAGATTTTGAATCAGTTTTTAGTTATATATTTTCCATTTACATTTTAATTTCAGTTAAACTTTTAGTTACTTTTTGTTGGGTATTTTTGTAATTTTTTTATTTATTTGACTTCATATTTATTATATATTAGTTATCATATTTATTATATGTTATAATTATAGCTATATTGTAATTATAATTACATAGTTATAATATTTATAATATATTATAGTTAACTGTAATAGCCCTGTTTAGTATTACTGAAATTTGGACATTTTACCTTAGCAACTAGCCGAAAGGTGTGTGTGTGTGTGTGTGTGTGTGTGTGTGTGTGTGTGTGCATGCGTGTGCGTGCGTGCGTGCGTGCGTGCGTGCGTGTGTGTGTTATTTCATGTAACTAATTTTTTAATATGATTTTTGTTTTAGTAAAATATAATAGCCCTGTCTCACAAATGTCTCCTTTGGAGTTCTAATTAACCCAAAAGCAGATGATTTAAGCTTCTATACACATGATTTGTACAGCTTTATAGTCTTACTGCATTGTTTTATGTGTTTATATTCTTACGTTTATTTCTCCAAAGGAATATTAAAAGAAACAAAGTTTATACTGTATCATAACTGAGAACTGTCTTTATGTGTAAAACTTTTTAATGATCTGCATGGTGCACCTCTGAGAAAAGCATCCTCAGAGCAATAAGTTATTCCTCTGGGCTTCACACTTCTCATTTGTATGACTGCCGCTGTTATATGGAGGTTGAAGCTGGTTTTTGGTAGTTAGTTTTGTGTTAGGCTGCAGCTGAAGGATGTAATATTGTTGGGCTGGAGATGGAGGAGGACTATCAGTGCTCAGGAGAGGAGATCGAGTGGAGCGGTGGGGCGGTAAATGTTAGAGAAACAAAATGCCAGCAGGTTAGTGGGTTACGATCAAAGTGTCCAGGCTGGGATGAGGTTTGGGCGATGAGGGCAGAACCGCTTTGCTCAGATGCACATACTGCACAGACAAGAGCTCAGGTGGCATGTTTCCCAGAATGCACTCTATTTTTCAAAGGCTTGATTGGAATAGAGTATTAACATGTAACATTTAAGCATATGTTGCATTAGATTAGGTGTCTGTATCTGTGCCTCAAATGCTGCAGGATTTTTATTGTCAGTCCTCCACAGGTGTCAATCATCACACTTACAGGCACTACTGTTATATTTGAATAGCACTGATTGTTTTAAATTAATATTAATAATTAATACGTTTTCAGTTTTACCTTATAATTTTAAAGCTTTAGTAATGTTGTGTGTGTGTGTGTGTGTGCATGTGTGCGTGCGTGCGTGCGTGTGTGTGTGTGGTCATTATTATGTGTTTTAGTTTTTATTCATTTTTATTTCAGTTTTGGTTATTTTAGTTTTAATCAATGATTATTTAGAAATGTTATCTTTGCAACTTGCTGAAATAAATAAATAAATGTAAAAATAAAAATTTAACAAAATGTAATGTTAAATTATGTTTTAATTATTTTTAATTTTTTTAAAATTCTGTTATTTTAGCACTTGAGAAATGATAAATGTTAACTAGCTTATATTAAATATATATATTTTTTTTTTTGAAATAATAACATTACAAATGTTGGATGACAGCATAAATACCAAGAAAAAGAAAAATATTAAATAATTTTTAAAGGTTTTTTATGGTTCAGTTTTAGTTTTAGTTAACAATTAAAACCTGACAGCAACATCTTCCAGTAACCACGGGGGGGGACTTTTTGTCTTCACTTTTAAAACTTTGAACACTTCATTCTCAACACATTTTAACATTTTTAACCTTGCAGTCTGTTTTTAGATCATTTCAAACTGTACCGTTCCTTTAGAATAAGTTTAATTGACATGGCTCACCTCATAAAGTTTCTCTCTTCTGCTTTTTTGTCTTTCATCAACTGTTGTTTCTCAACTTCACGCACGCAGAAGTTTTCTTTCCGCTACTGTAAATGCTCAAGAGGGCTTACAGCAGGGAAAAAGACAACAGTGAATACCTCATGTTTGCTTTGGAAGACAAATGCTGATCTTTAAAAAGATCAACTCACTCAATAAACTCAAACAAGCACGAAACCCGGACGGGCGTCTCGGAAGGCCCCCGTGGTATTTGGAATAGACTAACGATTGCCTCGCAACCTGTCGTTCAGTCAAGAGGCACTCATGCACTGGATGTTTACAGCTCACTAGGCCTGCGGTCCGGGCCGGATCGATATAACCCTCTTTTTACGCTCCAGCTCCCAGCCGTCCACCCCGAACGCCCCGAGGACTGGACTTCATGCTCCGCCGAGAAAACACAAGCCACGTCAAAATGTGCAAGGTAAATTAAGAGAATGATAGATGTAAATTCTGCTTTCCACCTGCTCTCCTTCCTTTCGTGTTATCGTCTTGCTTTCCAGACACATTCCTACAGGTCTTGTTTTTTCCGTATCATTGGCCGCCCGTCTGTCCCTCCGTCTGACAGAACAAAGTGGCGGGCGGACTCTGGGTCACCTTGCACGAATTCCTCGGTGGCAAAAAGGACATAAGAAAATAACCTAATTTGCAGCAGCATGTTCAGGGTTACTAAAAATACATTAAGGCTTTTATTTGCACTTCAGAAGGGTTGAGATGAACCGCAGTGGCCTTGACTTCTATCGAAGACACTAATGAGAGGAATTTTTTTTAGAAGAGGCCTCCGGAAAAATCTAATTTTTAGCTTTTACATCCAAAGATAGTTTACTACTTGTAAAGCAAAGGATTTTAAGGTCTTTATATAATGAAACATGTGTGTTTAAAATGTGGCTTGAAACAACACAAATAAAGCATTTAAGGATTGTGCTGAAGAACTCTTAAAGGAACAGTTCACTGAAAATGTACTCACCCTCAGGCCATCCAAGATGTAGATGAGTTTGTTTCTTCATTAGATTTGGAGAAATGTAGCATTTCATCACTTGCTCAGCAATGGATCCTCTGCAGTGAATGGGTGCCGTCAGAATGAGAGTCCAAACAGCTGATAAATAATCCACAAGTAATCCACACCACTCCAGTCCATTAATTAACATCTTGAGAAGCCAAAAGCTGCGTGTTTGTGAGAAACTAATTCATAATAAAAATGTTTTTCACTTCAAACCTTTGCTTCCTGCTAAAATACAAAAACGCTTCCTTCCTGTGGAAAAAGTCACCTTGTTTGAATCAGGAGAGAAATATGCATAGATCTACGCCATTTAAATGTGAAAACTGTTTTAAACAAATATGCCTGTGTATTTTGATGAGAGAAGACAACAGGAGATGGACTTTTTCACTGGAGGAAGATTTATTATGGATTATGGACTCATATTTTAGCTGGAAGCAACGGTTTGAAGTAAAAATGTGTTAATGGCAGATTTGTTTCTTACAAACACACAGCTGTTGTCTTCACAAGACATTAACTGATGGACTGGAGTGCTGTGGATTACTTGTGGATTATTGTGACGTTTTTATCAGCTGTTTGGACTCTCATTCTGACGGCACCCATTCACTGCAGAGGAGCAAGTGATGTAATGCTACATTTCTCCAAATCTGTTCCTGATAACACATTTTTTTTTTATTATTATTTTATTTCAGTTAACATCAAGTAACTTTTTTTTTTAAAGATTTGGTCGTAGTTAATAACACCAACTAACACTGGACACTGAATGGAAAGCAAACAGTTAATTTTTATTGCAAGTAGACTTTATAAACAGCCTTTTCAGTAATGGAAGATGTTTTTTTCTTTGTGCATTTGAGAAGGTTTTACAAGATTGATAGTGGCAAGGGTTGTCAAGGTCACAATTACAGTCCATTTCCTTTCTGTACACTGTGGCATTAAGACCAATCATGCCGCTTGGGATCAAAAGCATCCTGGGATTACATAAGACCTCTTTACTCGCCGCTAACAGACAGCAAAGGTGAACTCACCCGCGGCGCTGCGCGTAAATGTGAGCATAAGTGTTTTATTGCAGAGCTAAATTGCGAGTTGAGTGACAGATCACCTGTACTGCTGTGTGGGATCTTTTGATGTCCCGTTTTATTATCATTAAGAGAGAAGCAGCTTGTGGTCTCTTTATTTTACGCCCCGGCGGTGTAGCGGTACATGCTGGCGGTTGCGCCCGACAGCTGTAAATAAATGAAGAAAAAGTAACTCTGCGGGGAAACGCATAGGATTTGCTGACTTGTCTTTGTCATTGGAATCAGTTTTTTTTCTTTCCTCCCCCCATTTGCTTTTTCCATTTTCCTTTTTTTGGCCAAGCTACATTTCATTTGCCAATTCATCACAGACAGCTCACAGTTACATTAATTCCCATCACAGTAATATAGTTTCCGTGATTAATTTTTCGGCACTTTAACAATTTTTTACCTTCGGCTTCACATAAAAGCTCACAGAAAACAGCCATTATTTAATATCGAGCAGGAGACGGAAGGAGAAAGCGGCGGTAATGAATGTGAGTCTCTCCGGTGCGCCGTTCGCGAGAACTTCATCACTCTTGATAGCAGTCGCGGTTCCGCACAGATTTGGTTACATGCGCAATGCATGCTGGGAGACCGAGAGACGCCATTAATGTGAGTAACACTAATAAAGATGGACCAGTTTTGGACGTGTTTAGCTGTGTGTGAGACTTTGGGGTGGATATTTATGTGAAAATAAATAAATAATCTCACAGCTGGTTTTAAATCAGTCCTTACCGACGGTATGTGGAGCAGCTGGTGAGGGAATGGAATTACATTTATCAAGCTGTGAGCGAGTTGTGTGGAAACAGCCTACTGTGATGATTAGATTATAAGGTTCATGTGCAAACACACACACACACACACACATACAATACACATGCTCAATACACACGCTCACAGAACAGACATGTACTCTATGCATGAGACTTAATATAGCAATTTACTGACCTTGACTTTGTCACATGACAACAAAATGGCTTCTTGCATGTTGGTTGCGATCACTTTAAATTTGCCAGGCACACTTTTCAAATATTAATAATATTTATATTTCCAAAACAAAAATATTTATTTCAGCAAATTATAATACTTAATAAATATATATTATAATAATATTTAGAATATGTAATTCTAAATTCCAATTTACTTATTTATTTGATCAATTTATAATCTTTAATAATATATTAAATACATGTTATAACAATTGTTATTAATACTATTTATAATATTAAAAATACCAGATTAGTTTTTTTCTGATTGATTGATTGATTGATTCATTCATTCAGAATTTTTAATAATATATCATAAATACATATTATAATAACATTTAATAATGTTATTTAGAATATTTAATTACAAACAATACAGATTTCAGCTTTTTGAGACTTACCTATTTAAGAGATTTAGGATATTTCATAATTAAACACTATAAAAATAATAATATTTATAATATTTAATTAGAATTTTTTAGATGTATTTATTTTTTATTCATACTGCAATGCACTCTGGGAGTCAGTGAGTAGCTATATTAAGTCATGAGTAAACCTAAATGAAAGGATCAAGTACCCCCTACAGTTCTTTTTTAGTTACTAGAACTCTCGTGTAAGTAAACTATACTAACTAAGCATTTGTCACTACAACATACTATTCCTATTTCACTTTACTTAGTTTTTTCAAGGCAATCGGTTTGCATGCTTTTTTTAAGTAAGCCCAACTAATTAGATTTTACAGTGTATGTATACTCACAAAATATTAAAATAAATTTAAATTCAAAATATATTCAGCATACAAGATGAGCATTAAAGTCTGTATGAATTGCATTTTTAATGTCTTTCATAATAAATTAATATATCAGAGGGGGGAAAAACAAACAACGGTATGCCATTGACCCCATTAGAACTCATGCAGAATTATTATTAAATATCAAAACCCCACATTGGTAATAAAATAATGATGGCTTGATTTCCTGCATGCATGCCTTTGTATACTGCGTTTCCAGTTGAGGCGTTCTGTAACTCACCCTAAATGAGTCTCAGTCCAGACAACAAGCCCGAGGACAATGCAGCACAATGGCTTCTGTTCAGACCTCAGCAAAGTTCTGGAGCCACCAGTGGATGTACAATTTATGGGCAGAGCAGTGCCGTACGCTTTCGAGTTCAATGGCGTTCTCCGGTTTGAACTTTTTTCCCCGGTGGTGCTGCCATGGCATTGTGCTACTGCTCAAAAAGAGGGGAAAATTCAATTCCGGTTTCTTTCATCCGACTGAGGCCACCTGGGGAATCACTGAGCAGTTGCATGGAAATGAACATTTACAGAGGAAGACGGCTTGTGCATTAAGAGTCTATATTTCCCTCATTTTTATGGATTGCTTAGTTATAAAATAAATAATTTTAAATGATTAGATTTGAGCAAGGCTCGAAATGGCACCATGCAGGTCTACAAAAAATGATGAGATATTCATTCACACATAATTATCTAGTGGAATAGAGACTATTAAAGTGCAATGATGGATAAAATTGATATGACTCATGATATAGGAAGTGTGTAAAACAATTTTAAAAATAAAGATCTGTGTTTTTTTATTATTCTACTTTTCTCTTAGGAGATAACTCAGGTGGTCTTTCCGATATTTAAGATGTTTAAAAACCTACCAAGACAGCATTTTAACGGAGAATCATGCAATTTTTCAAAAATGTGTGATGAGCTCAAGTCAACAGAGATGGGCTAAAGGGCCCTAAAGGTAAACAGCACTTTTTTTTTCTTTCATTTAATTAATTTAGAAAAAATTTCATTTGAGAAATGTGTGCTAGCATTGTTGCAGTGCATCATTCGTTTACTAAAGGCAGACTATACAGAAGTTCATATTCACACAGTTTAAACATTTTCACATGCTGCTAATTAGGAAAAATTACATATTTTGCTTAAGCCTTTTCCCCTTGATGTATACTACTAAGTGTTGTTATCGTTTACTAAAACCATTTCTGTTCATTTAATAAAGTTAAAATAAAATAAACTAAAATATGAAAAAAAAACTTAAATCAAAATTGAGAATATCGCCTTGACAACTACCTGAAATCATTTTAAGTTGAATTACTAAAATTACTAAAACTGCAATAAAAATTAATTAAAGCTAAATGGCAATATAAAAAAATTATGCAAGGACAAAAGCCCATAACAAAATAACTACAATGTAAACTAAAATTAAAATGAAAAAAAAAAAAATACAAATAAAAAATATATTCATTCATAATATTAATAAATACTAATATAGTAAAATAATATATAAAATACATATAAAATACAATTTATACATATATAAAATAACAATGACCCTACGCAAAATTAAATGCTCTGAAATATTGATACAAAATTGTTCGATTTTATGGTAACACTTTGCAGTAAGGTCCCATTAGTTAACATTAGTTAATGCATTAAAGGGTTAGTTCACCCAAAAATGAAAATTAGCCCATAAATTACTCACCCTCAAGTCATCCTAGGTGTATATGACTTTCTTCTTTCAGACGAATCCAGTCGGAGTTATATTAAAAATTGTCTTTGATCTTTCAAGCTGTTTCATGGCACTCAGCAGGTGTTGCATGCATCAGTCCAAAAGCACTTAATTAAAAAGCGCCCATCCATAAAAAAAAAGTGTCTCACACGGCTCCAGGGGGTGAACAAATGCCTCCTGTAGCGAATAGATGCGTTTTTTTGTAAGAAAAATATCCATATTCAAAACGTAATAATCACTTTAATGTAGCTTAGAAGCAGAAGCAGTTCCGGGCGAATGACGTATGAGTTCAGCGCTGCGCATGCGCCGGTGAGTCTCGTGAAAACCAACGTTTGTTAACAGGAGCAAAGGAAGCAAAAGGAAAACCAGTCTCCTCTTGGCTTATATCGAAATCCTCCGACATTCTTCTTTACAGATCCTTGTTTTGTACTTCTAATTAGTGACCGCTGTTTTGTTTCAATCTCTCCGCGTGTGTTACTTCTGAGCGGCGCATGCGCAGCGCTGAACTCATACGTCATTGCCCCGGAACTGCGTATGTGTGTGTGTGTGTGTGTGTGTGTGTGTGTGTGTGTAATACTTAATATAATTACTTGGTATTCTGACTTAATATTCAATATTAAAGCAGCTGTCATGTTGCTGTTGGTTTGAAGAGGCTTTAACACAGCTTACACTGAAAACATGAAAACATGTACTCAGATCTAATGCTGTATTTATGTCATGTTGGATTTACCATAATTATAAGATGACAACTCTCAGATTTGACTCTGAGCAGTTCATGTCCTCAAACTCAGAAATGATTTGTTTCGATAACAACGTTCAGAACGCCGAAATGGACCCATTTGCATCTTTGCTGTTAATTCACAAAATAGTGAAGAACAAAGAAAGGACACCGAGCAGCATTAGCTAAAATGAACCACGCTGCACAAAATCATGGTCAAGTTTGACAAAGACATTAATGTTCTTAAAAGCTGGAAAATCATAATTATAGTAATTCCAACATGCTGTGCTCTACATTATATGAAGAACACATTGTAAATGAATAGCAGGGTAAAAAAAAAAAAAAGGGTAGAAAAGAATAGACTTTCAATTTTCTAGCCCAGCTGTACAGGTGGCATTTCCATAGAAAATTGGTGGCATAGTATTTGGAGCGCAGCAAGGTTTGTAACTGATTCTAGAGATGTATTTGCTCAGATGGACTGCAAGTGGCATGAAGTGTCTGTATAAACTGCAGCTGACAGGCCTGCTGTGTCAGGACATTTAGCATTAGCGCTACCGCGAGCTTTCTGAGAGGATGCACGCCAGAATCCTGCACTGCCGCAAATATTTGTTGATGAGATTCTCATGGGCTTGAAGGAGAAAACGTGCTGCTGTTGATATTTGTTCAACTCTTCAGTATTGTTTTCTCTTTCTTTGTCCTTTTGATATAGACACAACATATCAGATATACATCATATAGCATATACTAATACTAATAATTTGCAGCATGTTTAATCATATATTTCAGTTTAGTTGGAAATGCATATATTCAGTTTTGCTGAAAATGCAACAAAAGATAACCAATAAAAGTTAAATGCCATAGCAAAATCTGCACATTCCCATGCACACACACACATATGTCTTTTTTTATTGTACACTGTAAAAAATGTCAAGCCGTTTGAACTAATTATTATTTAGTAAGTTCCACAGAAATTTTACATTCAGTCAATTTCTGTCATCAAAGTGTTGCCTCAATTGTTATTTTTTTAGTTGGCTCAACAGAAATGCAAAAGCGCTTCTGAAGATATTAGTTGATGTAATTAAAGGGCAGAGTATCTGTGTTGTTTGAGCATCAAACCCAAAATGAGATGGAACTAAAATTTTGTGTCAGCACGTCATAAATAGAACCCGGCAGCAGTTTTCTGTCAGGATTTGTTGCGCCGCTCACGTCCGTAGACACGGTGTAACATTGGTTTTGCTTTGTTTCACAGAACTAATCGTTGCCTGGGTTACGTACGTATATGTGGGGCGGAGCTATCAAAATAGGGGCAAGACCCTTTTACGGTAGGGGCGTGTTTGTTCCCCTCAATAGATATGCATTGTGAACATTTTGGGAAGTTATTAGTCCTGTAGAATGAGGACAAAAATATAGAGCTGTAGCAGGACCAAAAACGCTCTCCTATTCACACGTCTGTGAACCTGGTTCAGATTGATATGGAATTCAATCTTCCGAGAGATCACAGGCTCCACTGGGTTTTCAATCGCTTCGGCTGATTCGTAAACTTTTGATCATTCAGCTCTGAAAGGAGGCGAGTCAAATACTTTACTGGATACTTCTATCGGACTTTCCCTGTCTTGATGTAGGAGAAATGTTTTATAACGGGTAAAAGATTGCTGGAATTTTACCCAGTTATTGGCAAAAGTGCACTTGCATGTGTATGTTGATGACTTGATTTAGATTTCTGCAATTCAAAAATATAGTGTAATTATTATTTATCTTGCCAGTATATCATGTAGTTTTTGTATTTTAATTGAATTTTAATTTAAAATGTGCTTAATGTATATTATGCTTTTTATTGAGATATATTGTTCATTCTTGTGAGAACAATGAGAAATATATTATTTTAAACCAGACATTCATCTGTTGATTTTGTTTCATTCAAGTGTCATTTTCAAATGTTCGAAATTGTGCTTCTATTTTTAACTAAAAAAATATGAAAATTCATTGCAAACTAACAAGATGCGTTTCTCTCTCATTGGTCTTTTAATACTACTTAAAGTGTAGAAATATGAATATAATATGATTAATTTAAATTATGGGCAATCCGAAGCTGCCTGAGAGTCGTGATTTTACACATCAATTAGCATTGTAATTATGCACTGATGTGATTAATTGCAGCGTTACAGAAAGCAAGAAGCCAATGATCTTTATAATGAACTGCCAGACGCGAAATCAGCCACTAACTGCTGAGAAGACCATCGCAGGTTATGAATTAGGCAAATCAATTAATGTTCTTACAATTATTGGCCAATGGGTGGAATCACCTGCCTCAATTAGTGTTCGTGCAACTCTATATGAACAAAAATCATGAGATGATGCTTTGAAAACATTCAAAGCGGCACACTTTAAAATAACCAGAAATTTACAATAAAGCTTCACTTAGTATATTGGATAAACTGACTAAATTCACAAAAACAGTATTATATTTGATATCAGTGGACTAAATATGAGCCATATGGCTGCAGTTTCTCGATTAATGTCATTCTAATGAAACTTCCCTTGTGATCTCGTCCCGAGGGCCGCACTTCAGACCCAGCAATGTATGAACTCCAGTAAACAGCGCTGCACTCCAACGGTAGTTAAATTTCTCACATCAGTAACTTTATTAAATCAGTTTCTGCTATTGAAACTGGAGAGCCATTTTGCCAAAGCGTGTCACGCTCACCCTTGGCTTTTGCTGGAAGAAAAATGTTCTTTTGCTATTTTAAGAACATAAGCAAATTCATCCGTACAGTAGGGATGGTGCTCTCGTAGTAATTGGATGGAATTATTAGGATTAGTGGTTTATAAAGAAATAAAATGTATTCGCCCTCGGGCCATCCAAGATGTAGATGAGTTTGTTTCTTCATCAGATTTGGAGAAATGTAGCATTGCATCACTTGCTCACCAATGGATGCTCTGCAGTGAATGGGTGCCGTCAGAATGAGAGTCCAGACAGCTGATAAAAACATCACAATAATCCACAAGTAATCCACACCACTCCAGTCCATCAGTTAATGTCTTGTGAAGACAACAGCTGTGTGTTTGTAAGAAAGAAATCCATCATTAGGGCATTTTAATATGAGTCCGTAATATTGCTTTCTCAAGTGAAAAAGTCATCTCATCTGAATCAAGAAAGAAATCTGCACAGATCAAGCATAATTTACAAGCCAAAACAGTCCTAAATAAATATATGGGTGGATATTGATGTGAGAGACAACAGAAGATGCACTTTTTCACTGGAGGAAGCGTTATTATGGTTTATGGACTCATATTTTGTTCAGAATCAACAGTTTGAAGTAAAAAATGTCTTGATGGATTTGTTTCTTAAAAACACGCAGCTTTTGTCTTTACAAGATGTGGATTATTGTGATGTTTTTATCAGTGTCCATATTTCTTGCTATATGATTTAGAATTATCAAATTTCTAAATAAAAATTCCATGCAGAAAATAATGAACTGAAGCTGAAGCGCTGCCTGGTTTACCAAACTGAAGTAAGTCTTGCTAGTTAAGCTAGTTAACTTCCTCACATTTTTAAGCCAAGTGGACTTTGAATGCAGTGTAACATCACAGTTATCAAAATGTCAAAGCTGATATTTTGCATTCTGCTGAATAAATAAATACATGCAATTTTGTAGCCATATTTCTTGCTAAATGATTTAGAATGTTCTAAATTCTAAATCTGAATTACAGAAAATTATTGGTTAAACTAAAGGGTTAGTTCACCAAAAATGAAAATTATGTCATTAATTCTCATAGCTTTATAAAATTACGGTTGAACTCTTGATGACACATGGACTATTTTTACCAATGTCCTTACTACGTTTCTATGCCTTGACCATGGTAATATCCTTGCTGTCTATGGAGGGTCAGAGAGCTCTCAGATTTCATCAAAATTATCTTAATTTGTGTTCCGAAGATGAACGAAGGTCTTACGGGTTTGGAACGACATGAGGGGGAGTAATTAATGACAGAATACAGTAAATAACTGGTTGAACTAAGCCACTTACTCGGTTTACTGAGTTTTGCTGGTTAACCTAGTTAACTCCCACACAACAAGTGGATTTTGAATGCAGTGTAGCATCATGCAAGTAGTTAGTATCCAAATGTCAAAGCCGATCTTTTGCATACTACAAAAATGCAATTTTATTTCCTTATTTCTTGATTGTGATTTCATAGTTGCACACCAACTAATACAGTATGTAACTGAGTGATTTAACACACATTGCATTGTGTCTGTGAATAGCTCGCACTTATCTGGTCTCTTGAGCTAGTGCATGGCAAACAGCTGAGAAGTTGACATAAACGCAGCACACATACAACGGCTAGAAGTCTTACTTTAGCTCAGTATGCAGGACTGTGACAGCAGAGGAAATTGCAGCATTTATTTTAGGCCCAAATCTCAGAGGTCTGGAAGACGGTTGCCAAGACATGTTCCTGTCTAATTTAGAACCATTTGCACTACAACAAACCCTTGAGCGATCTAATCTAGGAAGCTACACTTTCCCCAAACAAAGCTCCACGTCCATGCATCTGAAGAACGTGGCGCTTGGACTTTCGAATACACGTTCACGGCGTCGCAAAGGATTGCAGAGCATCCATCAGGGAAAGCGCTGAATCCCCCAGGCGTCCCGGGACCGACCGCACAACCTGAGCACTCATCAGAGAGAACGGGAACGAGCTCAACCTGGTCCCATTGAGACCACTTATCCGGCAGGCCGGTCTTCAGCAGACTGCGCAGTAGTATATAGCAAAGCACGCGCCTGTCCTGCTACCAAACATTTTTAGTCGCCACACAGAGAGAAACTAGATACCAAAAGGTAGGCCACACTTTAGAAGAAGCTATTTTGGGGAAGCTGTGCATCTCTGAACTCAGGGTTGTTTGTTATTGTGAAACACGTTCTATTAAGTGACAAAGAAAACATTTGTAGATGTGAATTATGCATTATGGCACTTTTAATAAATGATTATGCATAGTAATGCTGCTCTGTATTCCTGTATGAATTGCATTGCACTGAAAAAAGTGCAAACATCGTCATTGTAAGTCTAGGGTCATGTTTAGTCTAGCATAACCAGACTGTCAGCAAAAAGTCTTGTGCACTTTGCAGATTACTGTGGCCAAGAAAGGCAGACTTAGACGGGTAGAAACTGTCTGATCAACATGTAGAGCTTTCAAACACACTTTTTTTTTCTTGGTTATACAAATGAAGTGAACATTCCATTATCTCATTTTGCAAACATAATGAGAATGTTACTTTTGAATGTTCAAAACATTCTGAAATAAGTAATAACATTTAAAAAGCGTTAAATGAACATCCAACCAAAACATTTCCGAAAGAAAAGGTTCCATGAACAATGTATTTGTGTTCCGAAGATGAACGAAGGTCTTACGGGTTTGGAACGACATGAGGGGGAGTAATTAATGACAGAATACAGTAAATAACTGGTTGAACTAAGCCACTTACTCGGTTTACTGAGTTTTGCTGGTTAACCTAGTTAACTCCCACACAACAAGTGGATTTTGAATGCAGTGTAGCATCATGCAAGTAGCTAGTATCCAAATGTCAAAGCCGATCTTTTGCATACTACAAAAATGCAATTTTATTTCCTTATTTCTTGATTGTGATTTCATAGTTGCACACCAACTAATACAGTATGTAACTGAGTGATTTAACACACATTGCATTGTGTCTGTGAATAGCTCGCACTTATCTGGTCTCTTGAGCTAGTGCATGGCAAACAGCTGAGAAGTTGACATAAACGCAGCACACATACAACGGCTAGAAGTCTTACTTTAGCTCAGTATGCAGGACTGTGACAGCAGAGGAAATTGCAGCATTTATTTTAGGCCCAAATCTCAGAGGTCTGGAAGACGGTTGCCAAGACATGTTCCTGTCTAATTTAGAACCATTTGCACTACAACAAACCCTTGAGCGATCTAATCTAGGAAGCTACACTTTCCCCAAACAAAGCTCCACGTCCATGCATCTGAAGAACGTGGCGCTTGGACTTTCGAATACACGTTCACGGCGTCGCAAAGGATTGCAGAGCATCCATCAGGGAAAGCGCTGAATCCCCCAGGCGTCCCGGGACCGACCGCACAACCTGAGCACTCATCAGAGAGAACGGGAACGAGCTCAACCTGGTCCCATTGAGACCACTTATCCGGCAGGCCGGTCTTCAGCAGACTGCGCAGTAGTATATAGCAAAGCACGCGCCTGTCCTGCTACCAAACATTTTTAGTCGCCACACAGAGAGAAACTAGATACCAAAAGGTAGGCCACACTTTAGAAGAAGCTATTTTGGGGAAGCTGTGCATCTCTGAACTCAGGGTTGTTTGTTATTGTGAAACACGTTCTATTAAGTGACAAAGAAAACATTTGTAGATGTGAATTATGCATTATGGCACTTTTAATAAATGATTATGCATAGTAATGCTGCTCTGTATTCCTGTATGAATTGCATTGCACTGAAAAAAGTGCAAACATCGTCATTGTAAGTCTAGGGTCATGTTTAGTCTAGCATAACCAGACTGTCAGCAAAAAGTCTTGTGCACTTTGCAGATTACTGTGGCCAAGAAAGGCAGACTTAGACGGGTAGAAACTGTCTGATCAACATGTAGAGCTTTCAAACACACTTTTTTTTTCTTGGTTATACAAATGAAGTGAACATTCCATTATCTCATTTTGCAAACATAATGAGAATGTTACTTTTGAATGTTCAAAACATTCTGAAATAAGTAATAACATTTAAAAAGCGTTAAATGAACATCCAACCAAAACATTTCCGAAAGAAAAGGTTCCATGAACAATGTATAAATATTCTGTGCTAATTTTGAGTTTTGAGAACGTTATTAAAGACCAGATAACTTTGAACAAACTTTCTATTAACGTTGTGGGGAAGAGTGTTTGTTCATAACTTTCTGTCATTTAAAAAAATCTGCCATTTGATTGTTTTAACAATGTTTCCTCACTAAAAGTACCCATGTTAAAATATTATAGTCTTTCTCTTCTAGGAAATTGAACAAAAATACGAATTACTCTTCTTGTAGTAAACATTGTTTTTAATCAATAAAATGCACTCTACACTCTAAGAAAAGTCCATTAAAAGTTGCATTACACATTGGTTTTTCCACCAAGTTTGCCCATACAGTATTTTCAGTTACTCTTTGCATTGTGTTTTAGGGTTAGTGTTAGGGTTAGGTTAGGAATTGTCTGTAAACTTCATAGATTATCTTGGCAGACGATAACCTACCTTTTCCATTTTTCTGCTGACTTTTTTTTCTTACAGTGGAATGAGAAGGTTTCCTCTGATTAGCAATAGCAAATAGCAGATCATGGTTTGTCAGTGTGTTTGATTGTACACTTCGATTAGTTTTGAGAAAGTTGCTAGAACTTAAAAATTGTGTCTTCATTGTTTTATCCATAGTACAAGCTGATAACTGTGGTTCATTTGGGCTCTAATGTAAGCTAAAGGCTATTGCTTTTATATACTTCCTGTTTCAAGGAAATGCTTGTATATGGGAAAGAAAACTAGTTTTCCGCTTTTCCCTGAACATAAACTGGGGGACTCTGACAGCCATGCGCTCTATCAGGAGATATCAAACAATCATCCGCCCTCAAGTGCTCCGGGATCCATGGAAAATATAGTTTTGTTTCAAGCTGCTTATGTGATCGGTGAACTGTATCGACCCAGAGGAGCATTTCAATTATCTTTCAAAGAGATTCCTCAGACACGGCCGCCATTTGCATATCGGGCAGAACCATCTATAGAGTCAAAACGGATTTAAAAAAAAAGCTGCTGTCAAACGTACTCAAGAGGGAACGGCTGCCTCGACTTGCTCTTTGAGTTTAAAAGCTCACCTGATTTTAAAACAGGATTCATGCAAGTCGTCATCATTTTCTAGTAAATATTCTTGGTTTTTTTTCCCATTATTCCACACCGTGCTGAATTAATAAAATGCAGTGATACTTGTCTTGTGTCCTACATGGCGCTGCTGGTTATTCTTCTTCAAGGTGATGTTTTCCCATTGAAAAGTGAAATGGAATTGAGGCGAGAAGGGAATTCGAGTTTGTCTCGTGATGGATAAACATGTTTCCCGCTTCAGGTCAGATAATTGAATGAATGTAAATTCGTCTGATTTATAGTCATCCGTGCTCTCATTCTAACCTTGGGATTTGCCAGTTTATGTCGAACGAGATGAAGTTGAGCTCATTGGAGATTCTTCAACTACATGTTGCGTTTTTATTAAAATAACAGATTCCCATTTTTGCATTAAGTATTTAGAATAAATTTTTGCTACTTTTCAGATGTCTTTAGTTGGATTTTATTGTTTTACCGTTGTTCCTGACTCAGATTTTCAGTCTTTTAAGTATGAAAAAAAAAATAATAATAATAATAATAATATATATATATGAGATTATCTAAACTAAGATTAGGAAGAACAACCATTGCACAATCAATTAAAAAAAATGCTTAAGTAATCAATTATCACAAATTTATTTATATATATGATCAATAAAATCTGTGTGTGTGCGTGCGCGTATCATTGAACAAATTAGTTAGCCGTGGTTTTAAGAGTTCATTTTCGAATAGTCCACACTTATGTGCTACCTTAAATTCATTCATAAATAATGCATACCTTTAATAATTTCATTTAATTCAAGTGTGATTATAGGTGTTTTGCCCTTTTCTCCTCTAAAATATCGGTTTCATCATGTTCATCTATGCAATGTTCCTATGCTTGGGGAGTCGATTTGTTTTAATTATGATTTAATTTTATAGTAATTTAATAGGAAGGTCCTGTGTGTGTGTGTGTGTTCACAGGCTCAAAACGCATGATCAAGGCTGGCCGCAATTCATCATGGTCACCGACCGCCTGCGCTGACGGGGGAGTGACAGGACAGACAGCTTTGATCATTCATAGAGCACCTGCACAATGGAGTTTACACTGGAAATCCATTGACTTCAATGGAAATGTTGTATTTCAAGGACATATAACCAGAACACTTATTTTGTATGTCCACTTACATAACAGTCAGAGTATAAGTAGACTCTTTGCTTAATATCTGCTGACATTCTACTGACTGTAAGTAACGTTGCAAGTATGTCAACTTATTCTACTAACCCTAATCCTAACCTAAAAAGGAATTACTAGTACAGGTAACAATTGCCATAGTAACACGTTAGTTTAGGGACCAATTTTTACTATTAACTAGTTGCTTATTAGCATGCATATTACTATTGGCTACTTATAAAGCACATATTAAGCATGACCATATTCTACATCCATAATCCTACCCAATACCTAAACTTAACAACTACCTTACTAACTATTTATAAGCAGTAATTAGGTCTTATTACTATTTAGTTAAAAGCAAGAACTGGACCTTAAAATAAAGTGTGACCATTTTCATCTAATGAAACTTTTGGTACTGTGCCCAATTTTATTTTTTATTTTTTAAGATATTAACTTCAAATTTAGAACTTGTTTAGTTGAAGTAACTTGTGCAACTGATCTAATTATACTTTTAAAATTAAGTCGCATATATTTGCGTTATATATTTTATAATTCTAAACCGAACAGATTCTCTTTGTCAGCCTCTGCTCCTGCTGCTCCTGCTTGGAAATATAACGCTATTTGAATGTTTATTTTTAATATTCTAGGAACATTACAACTTACAGTTTTTTTTGTTGTGATTAGAATGTCATTTACAGGTTACAAAAGCATTTCTTAGAATGTTCAAGTACAAATTACATCATAAAGACATTCCGAGAGTGTTGTTCTAAGAACATTTTCTCTCAGCATTAAGAGAACATTTATCAAGTATAAATAACATCATAAAGGACATTCCGAGAATGTTGATATAAAATGTTTTCTCTTAGTATAATGAGAACATATATCAAAAATTAATACAGCTATAAAAACGTTCCATAAACATTAATTTAAGAACATTTCGTCCCAACATTTACGTTAGTGAAAGTTGTGAGAACATGTGAAGGCCTTGTTTTGCTGCTTTAGATTTTTTCTTTTATTTCTCTGTTTATCTCTCTGTACTAGAATTGCTAACAATGTCTATGTTTTGACCTTCTTTGAGTTGTGTCTTTAAGTGTCCTCCATTCAGGACAATATTAATCTTCAATAAGTCCTTCAATGTTGTACACTGCATGTACCTTAAAACACAATAAACATATCCGCTCCAGTGTGTGTTAATGTTAACCTTGGACAGAATAGGGCGGGTTGGTGAACTAAACTTCATGTCAGTCCAATGCAGGGAGAAGCTTTGGATGGTGTGAATGAAATATTTCTTGTTTGAAGGTGACACGCTGACTTCACACATGGTTTGTGTGATCTGTCATGGTACTGAGGGTGAAATGACTTCACGTGCCATTTATAATGATTCATAGCCAAGTAGAAGAGTTGAGCAAAAAATAATATTTGTGTCGCTCCAGGTTTGACGTCAATGATGATCAGTCATGAGCTCAATTCAAGAACCCTATACAGGTAAAAATAGTTCTCAATAATGATGTTTTTTTGTTTTTTTTTGCTTTTGATAAGATGGTACAGCAATTCTCTTAGCTCCATTTTTTTTTATACATTTTACCATGTAAATGTGAAGTATGTCATTCCTGATCCATTTGCATTTTGAAACTGAAATTGCAAAAAATCATGGTTGTCTTAAACGCTCTTCTTGTCTGCCACTGGTACAAACAGATCTCAAGTCAAACTCATGTCATTTCTTGAGCCAGTGTTCCTGTGTCGAGCTGTTCGGGATGTTCAAACGAGCAGATTCATGATTTAAAACCACCACAGTTTTTTCTGGTATTTGCACTTTTTTGTGGGAATAAACTTCACAACTTCAAGTCACTTTTATTTCTGCATCGCTGGGAATAACATATACAATATAAATTGTTTCAAAGCAGCTTGACATTATTCATAGTTGTCAATGCATAATGAACTGGGCCAAGAGAAAGTATAGAGTGCTGCAGGAATGAGTTCTGAAACCTGGAAAAAATCAATTAATCATCAAAATCAATTGTCCTGAAGTCAAAAAGTTTTTTTTTTTTTTTGGTGAAATGCCTGAAATAAGGTATGTGATGAACAAGAGCTCAAGGTATTTTAATGTTTTATTCTATGACATAAATTCACCATAAGTGTCTTGAAAAAGCCGGTTACTAAATGGGACTATAGAGGTTCATTAAACGTCATTACATTTGAAAAGGTAAACTCAACTAGTCATTTCACAGGCGTGTTGTGTTTATAATCATGTTTTTGCAAACTATTCTAACTCAAACTGAAAACTTGTCAGAAACTTGAATATTATGATGGTGAAGTTGAAGTTGGCAGGGGCCCCCTTCGGTCGAGATCGCTTAAACCCACGGACAAAAACACAACCAGTGGCAAGAGTGTAAATGTAGCCCAGCTGAGTCGACGTCATTCACTACCATCATATGTATGACTTACATTGACAGAAATATCCGATCTGTCTGCTTACATGGCAGATGCACATGAATGAGGCCTGAAACTGATTTGACAATATCAGGATCCATGTCCCTTTTTCCTGTTTTACACATTTTTCCTGTTAGTGGGGCGTATCTGATCTGTGCCACATGTGAGGAAAAAATTGGAATTGGTTCCCTTGAACCATGTAGTGTTAATGCAGTTCAAGTATGTACAATAATTATTCAGCTTGAGTCAGTTCATTGTTGATTCAATTCAGTTTAATACCAGTGCTTCATCTGTCATGCAGATTTACAGAAGACGTAACGCATTGCATCCAGTTTAATTAAGTTAAAGTTTTGTTCTTGTTTTGTTGGTCACAGAGCTTATTTTCTGCAATAATCCAAAAGCCAATGGAAAAATCCTATTGGGTTTTTGTTGAAGGAACCAGGGTGATGCAAACTCTACACTGTAAAAAATGACCGTGAATTTAACGGTAAAATACTGTAAAAATGCTACAGTAAAAACCTGTTAAATGGTTAACGGTAAATTCCCCTACTATATACGGTGAAAAGCTGTATTGGACATTACATGTATTGGACATACATTTTACGGTAGTATACCGTTTTTGGAAGTGAAAAAAAACGTATAATTTACAGTGAATAACCGCAAATTGACATTCCCAGAATTCCCTGCGCTACATTTCAAATTTGATGTTTTTTTGTTGCGAGTATCATGGGACACGGATAAAACGAATCTGAAGGTAAATCTTTCACTTCTAAGCGGCTCAATAATGTATTCTCCCGAGAGTTTTGCAGAAGCACTAAAGCGTTCACATAGTGGGATGTCTTCTTTACTATATTCAATAATGTAAATTTTCTAAATGGGCCCTTCAGAATGGGAGTGTCAGGAAATTTTGTCCTGACATGAAATCATAACTGACCTCCTCTGGTCTGGTTCTATGTATAGCGCCGTCATGAATTTTGCATTACGTCGAATGGCTCTCAAAGATATTGACTGACTGCAAGTGTAATTTGTCAGTACGGCGGATGTGAACATACATCAGTCGGGCCGGACCGCCGATCTGTCTTATCTCGGGGGTTCTGATGGAGCGACGCAGGTGTCAGATTGACCAGACGACAAATTCGGTTAAGCCGGAATTAATGGGCTTGAGGGAAGATAGAAGCCTTCTGAATGAATACCAAATGTGGTTGAGGAGCGTGTCGAATAGACTCGCTTTAAATGTGAAAATGACCTTTGAATAACCCCTCAAATCAAAGGAAACAATTAATATATAACGTAAAATATTACATTCTACAGCAATGGAAATATTCTTTCTTCGGTTACTGTTACTACAGGTTAGCAGTGATAATAACAATATTAAAAACCTACAACAGTATCTCAGTGATAATAAAAAATAAATAAATAAAACACTGGCCTCCATTCACATGTGTTATGTTGAAAACATTTATCTACATGTTGTAATCTCAAAAGTAACCTAAACTAGAGGGGATTTTTGCATAGGCAAGGATGGCTAACATTTACCATTATTACATTTATGTATTTGCCACTTTAATTCAAAGTGACTTGCATTGCATTCAAGATATTTACTTAATTTTATCACAAGACAAAAGAAGTAATTACTCACTGGGAAAAAATCAAGATATATTCTCTGAAAATAAATCTTTTTTGTTTGTTTGTTTGTTTTCAGTTATCAAAGTAATTGCATTAAGTAATCACTAGGCAATGTAGGCACATTGATTTAGTCATTTAAGTACTATTTTTGGAGTTGAATCAAATCAGTTAATTTAGATGTTATCATATTTTCAGGTTATCTAGCAAAAGGTTTTTGTAATAAAGAACTAGAAGAATGATACCAACATTTATTGCTTTAAGCAAGACTGGGGAAAAATAATAAGACTTATTTTAGAGAATTGTTTCTTCTCAGTAAATTGTTTCTTCTTTGGTCTTGTTTTAAATAATAATCTCTAAACTGATCATGATCATTTAGTGAGGAAGTATCTCATTGTCAGACTCTGTTCCGTGTTTTGCTCCCCTCGTGTTCCATGTCCTGGTTTTCCCATGTGTTTCCTTTTGCCCTTATTTGGTTCTTCCTGTTGCTGTTCTGATTATGTTGATTTGTCTCCAGCCGTGTTAATTTAGTCGTGTGATTCCTGTGGTGTCAATGTCAATAAAGACTGTGTATCCTGATTCTCCAGCGTTCTCCTCGTTCCTTGTTCCTCACTCCTCACCGTAGGCGCAACGTGACAGAATACCGGACCCGAAACAGTAAGCGGCTCAATTATACACGCACACTATTTTAGTTAATGTTTATTGTATTTAAAGTAAATGTATTTTCATTGTTTACTTTTTCTTAACTATAATAAACCTATGTAAAGTTTCTTTTCAATAAAGTGTCTTTTTAAGAATGTTTTTACTGTAAAATAAGTATAGTGTAAGTATTAGAGTAATAGTTAAATTGCGATAAGAAAAGTAACCACAATATATTTAAACACCGGTATTATTTTTCATTGCCATTCTTGATACTTTTGTAATAAAAGATGTATTAAAACAGATGCGGACGCATTCTGCTGCTGCGGCACATAAGGAAGCTCCTGACAGCCCACCTGTCTGGCCGTCTGAGAGGGTACGGCGTCTGAGACAAGGCCTTGCTCTGACAGCAGCAAAGCTGGAGACACAGTGGGCTAAAGAGCTGGAATCAGTCAAACAGCAGACGCCCACTCGATCTGCCACACATCCAGATCCTGCTTCTGAGAGCCAATGCTGTGGCTCAGAGCAATAACAGCAGAGCAGAACATTCAATAGGCAACATTTTATAATATAAAATATTGCCTAGTGAATGTTCTGCTCTTTTTTTATATTCCACCACATTGACTTTTGTTTTGCAGCATTGTTTGGATGGATTGAAGCACAGGTGTACATTGGGTATTATGTCTGAATACTGCACAGGTGTCAGTGTGTTTTACAAAAAGCTTTTTTTTTTTTTTTTTCAAAACAAAACATTAAACCTTATGCAGCATTTGACAGTTTTTAGTCTTTTATAAAGAATTTCACTGGGTCTACTTTTATAAAGATTATGGTTATGTAATGGAGACTAATAAGTAATGGGTTGCAAGCATTGCATGTTGATATTTTGTGCAAAAATCATTTTCTTACCCCTCATGTTGTTCCAGAATGTCTGATGTTCACGGCTGTTCCTGGTCTCCATCAGGATTATTATAGTTGACCAAAACTAAAACTGAATGAATGAATGAATGAATGGCAAATTTTATAAAGCATTTATTTTAACTATTTTATTTTAGGTAGTTGCTAAAAATGACAAAATGTGTAGCTATATTTAAAAACTAAGTAATAAAAATGACAAAAACACACCAAAATAACAAACTTTTGAAAAGTTGACAAACAAATTTAGAAAACTAAAACCTCATTTAAAAAAATATACATTTACAGTATATATAAATATAAAGTTACAGCGTTTGTGTGTGTGTGTGTGTGTGTGTGTGTGTATATATTTATTTATTTATATATATATATATATATATATGGGTGTGTGTGTGTGTGTGTATATATATATTTTTTTTATATATATATATTATGTAATATTAATATTCATATCATTAATATAATAATTATTTAATATATTATTAAAAGCTGAAAGAGCCAGAGAGAATGTGTATGAGTCAGCAACATAGAAAAATCACAAATTAGATGTCTTCAATTCTATCTAATAAAAATGACAAAAACACAACACAAAAAATTAAAACTAATAGAAAAAAGCATACAATAATATCAAAATATACAGAATATAATATTTAAAAACTATAATATCTTAATGATACTAAAATAAGACTGTTCTCCATCCACTGATTAGTCCAATCTGCTGATCGGTTTTAGCAACAGCCATAGATTCTCTTTTCTTAAGTCATCACATTTAGCTGTCCTGCAAAATACCCTCCAATTTCTAGAATAAGGATTGTCTTATAGGAGAAGCTGCTTTTGGGTTTGTGTTCTCTGAGGTTTGCACATCATCACATCTGAGATATCGGTTCAGACATGTGAAATCCAAACATTCTGTTTCGCTATGATATTCTGAAAACTTCAGCTTCTCCTATATAGGTCAAACAAAAGAGAGTTGGATACTTAAATCACACTTTAAAATGTGTGAATGTGATTCGTTAGATCGCATAATTCACTAAGTCACACTTGTTCAGCTCTAGATCTATTGTTTTAGCATTGCAAACTGTACTTCTTTTTCTGTGCATCTACTGCGTTGTTGTTCATGTATGATGAAGTGAGTGTTTGGGTCATGTATTATCAGGTCTGTGTGAATGTTTGACTCCTCACCACTCCATCACAACAGCCTCTCTGTAATTATAACTTTCCCATTTCTCTGTTCATTTGGAACACAAACAATGCAACTTCCAGAGAAGTCCAGCAGGTTTCTGAAAAAACAGAGTGCATTTGTGCCTTTCAAGCCAATTACGGGTTCTAACCTGCATTACTAAAAGCCTTATTGCAGTAATGATCCTTTCTGATCCGAAGTACAACCAGTGCCGTGACCACGCTGAAAGAGCAGAGAGCGTGTGTGTGTGTGTGTGTGTGTGTGTGAGAGAGCGAGAGAGAGAGAGCCAACGGCATGGACGAATCACAAATGAGATCTCTTCAATATCTCAATTCTGTCTCATAGAGACAATGGAGAGAGAAAATTGAGACTTCTGCACCAACAGTCTCCTGCTTCTCAGATGTTTCTCCTGAGGAAAACACACTCAGTAACCTCACGTGTCTCATCTGGAGTTGCACAGGAGATCCCAAATGTCTCAATGGTGCTCAGAAGTCAAACATCTCAATATGAACTCAAGCTATATGCTATGCTGTTAGTTTCATAGTTGTGTACTTATTCATGTCTGCTAACAGTTGTCTTATTTGTGTTTTATTTTATCCAAAATAGTTATAGTAGAAGCACCGTACCGTGAGAGAATAACCGACCCTAAGTAAAGTATAGCGGTGTCTTTCCCCTCGTTTGTTTTTCCGGTTTTTGTCAGTTTTTCTTTTCGTGTTATGGATTACCCCGCCTTCCAAATCCTCCTGCTGGAGCAGGGAGAACGCTCTCTTGAGGACCACACGAACGACTTTCTGTCCCTGGCTCACCTCACGCACTACCTGGACAACTGCCTCTGTTCATTCTATCAAGTTGGACTTAACGCCACCACACGAGCGCAGTTGTCCGGGGATGGTCCTCGAGAGAGCCTC
>NW_015630361.1:710562-712950 GCF_001515625.1 Sinocyclocheilus rhinocerous | reverse complement strand
TCCTTCGTCGCCCCCCTGGTCTCGGTCTGCCGGCCTCCTCCAGGATATCCATCCTCCGCCAGAGCCTCCATCCACCTGTCATGTCTGCCTGCCAGCCCTTTGCCTTCCCCTGTCACCATGCCACATCCACTCCTTTGTCCTCCTCCTAAGTCCCCCTCCGTCCCTCCCTCGGTCTCCACGGCACGAGGTCGCGCATTCCGGGAGGGGGGCGATCTGTCACACCCCTGTGGACTGTTGATTGTGGTTTCTCCCTCTGTGTCCTTATTTGGTTGTTCCTGTTCTCATTATTAGTTAATCACCTCATTGTGCTCACCTGTCTGCCCCTCGTTTTCTGCCCTATATCAGTTCCTGTCTCTTGTATTCTAGTTTGTCAGTTATTGTGAATGTTACCCCGAGTGTGTGTGTCTCACCTACCTGAATCTGCCTTGTTGTGTCTACATTAAAGATCATTATTGGAATCCTTGTCGTCCTGCCTGCCTCCACGCACCGTGACCGTGACACACCTGAGACGGGGTTGATACAGCAATCAAGCAATCTCTGAGCAATTAATGTTTTGTCAACTCTTAGTTTGGTAACCATACATTGCTGCCAAAATATCAGTTACTTATAGTACATACAGTATAGTTTATTATAACCTTACATTTCTGCCAAAATGCAATAATTTCAGAAACTGCTGTTATGGTAAAGTCATAATTAATTAATATGAGATCTCTTACAAAGAAGTATTCAGAAGCTTTTGTTCTTATTTATTTAGGTCAAAATATCATATTTACTGTTATTGTCACTGTGGTAAAAATCATAAATAATCTGAGATCTCTTTCAAATAATTCTTTTTTCAGAAACCTTTTGTTTATTTATTTATTTGCGTGCTTGCTTGCCCGTTTATTATAACCATGCAATCTACCAAATTATTATAGTTACAGTTATTGTTACTACAGTTAAAACATAATTACCTAATCTGAGATCTCTTTCAAAGAAGTGTTCAGAAGCTTTCATTTTTTTGTGTTTTTGTTGACAGTTTATTATAATAACAATGAATAGACAAGCTGTGGAATTTTTTTTATCTAAATATGAATACGACAATAAATTGCACACAAGTGTTCTGAAGATGCATGCATATTCATTTCAGGGTATCAGTTCTTTTATAGTTTAATATGCAGAAACACATTACAGTGATTTGAGGCCAGACACAACAAATCTCCACATTCGACAGTTATGCCATCTGCGGTGCATGTGCACTAATGTCTGATATTCATCACACATTTCAAGACAAAATGTGACGCATTGAAGCTTTTCAGAACAGCAACGTGCAATTTCCAATATGATGTAATAGTTTTGTTTTATTTATTTGTTTGTTTGTTCTGGTAATGCAGTTGTCTTGTGTTCTTCCTGGAGTTGTGTGTGTGTGTGTGTGTGTGTGTGTGTGTGTGTGGATATTAACTTGACAGATTCTGAGTGTTATTGCTCGTTACTTGAATTAGTTTGATGGACAGCGTGCACCAGATCTGATGTGTTGTGAGTGTGTAGTGCTGTAATGAGAGCGTATCATTGTGGATCTCTATGAACACAACGCTTTATAATGTGACTGTACTGCACTTTGATTGCTGCACTTTGAGATGTTTCTTGAGAGGCTTTTTTCATCTTTATTAGGACGCTGCTGCCACCAAGTGGCCAAACTGTGTATGTACAGCAGAATTGGAAACACGTAGGCCTACCATTACAATAAAGTACTGGTTATGATTGTACTAGATAGTATATCATGATACTTTGATGTATAGGCCAAAAAAAAAAAAAGGTACAAATTGGTCACTTGGGTGGCACCCTAGGTTACAAAAGCTCAAAGGTACATCTTATTTATACCTAAATGATTATTGATATCAGTATTAGTACCGTTTGGAAGATTACCACCCAGTGACAGTTTCTGAGAATGTTGATAGATCTGAACTGAAAGGTTAGACCATTTCTCAGGATGAGTATTTTTCATAAATGTGTTGGGGCCACTTGTATTTTATTTTATTATTATTTATATTATTAATTTATTTCTGTTTTGAATCAGTTTGCCATTTCATAACTCTTATCTCAATTTTATCTTCAAAACTGTTCTTAATTTTTTTGTATTTTAGTATTTCATTTTCTAAGCAAAGATATTCTTCTCAAATCAGGGTGTCAAATGTCAGGTATACCTATAGTTGTTTAGAGAATTGCTCTCTACAAATATACCTATCCTTTCGACCTACTGTAAAGTTGTTGTTTGTTTTTTTACTTTGAATTACTTTGAAAACTATAAAAACTGCCTTTGACGTGGAAAAGTGCTTAGTGTCAGGTCAGGGTCTGAGCAGATGTGCAAACTTTTTCTTGTCGGAGCTACTGCAGGTTTTTTGAAATGTA
>NW_015630361.1:709275-710535 GCF_001515625.1 Sinocyclocheilus rhinocerous | reverse complement strand
TAAAAACTGCCTTTGACGTGGAAAAGTGCTTAGTGTCAGGTCAGGGTCTGAGCAGATGTGCAAACTTTTTCTTGTCGGAGCTCCTGCAGGTTTTTGGAAATGTAAGCTGTTCTTGCAGCTCGCTGTTCTAAATTAAAGGATTTGGATGACGACTGGTGATCTTTTATATGTTAATGACATTAATTAGGAGTCATTTACAAGGCAGAGAGCTGAAACCATTCAGTTGCGAGCAAGTTCAAGATCATTTACGATTCATAGATTTCACATCTGAAAGAAAGGCGTACGTCCATTTTCTGTGCGGAGCTTATACGCATATTTGAGAGATGATCGTAAGAGCAAATTTAGGATGGTTTCTGCGCAACATTTTATAAATGAGGCCCCTTGTCTTGGTCATAGCGTTATTTAAAGGTTGCAAAAACGTTTCTTACTAACTTTATTTTTACCCAAAAATATAACGTTATTTGAACGTTTATTTTTTATATTCTAAGAATGTTAAAATGTCCAGTTTTTCTGTCGTGATTATAGCGTTATTTAAAGGTTGCAAAACATGCTTCTTAGAACGTGCGTCCAGTACAAATAACAGCAGGATATTCCAAGAATGTTGATCTCAGAGCATTTTCTCTTAACATCATGAGAAAGTAGGCCTACATCAAATATTTAAACAGTTATAAGAACATTCCATAAACATTCCATTTGAAACATTTTGTCCTAACATTTATATAACGTTTAAAAAACGTTAGTGAAAGTTGTGAGAAAATTCATTGTTATCTTGGCGGTAACACTTTAGAATAATGGTCCGTTGTTAACAAGTAACTATGCAGGAAGTAATAGGTAGTACTACATTAACACTTAACTTAATACTATTAACTAATAGAGAAGCAAGATTAACTAAGCAGTAAGTAGTAGCAAATTTAGGACAAAGGTAGTTCCTTATTAGATATTTGATAATTATTAAATAAAAATATCCTCATTGAGAACTACTTGTGAACTATGACCAGTTAATAAAGAATAACCAATTAATTACTAATCACAGCAGTAACGTCTTAAAAGTGAACAATTGGGTTCTTTGTGGTCCCTGCATAGTTACTTGTTAACAACGGACCATTATTCTAAAGTGTTACCATCTTGGCTATATACCATTTTATTACATGATTACATGAACTTTCCAAGTTATCATAGTTCAAAGAATACTATCGCATTTGCTATATATATATATGTGTGTGTGTGTGTGTGTGTGTGTGTGTGTGTGTGTGTGTGTGT
>NW_015630361.1:700116-709214 GCF_001515625.1 Sinocyclocheilus rhinocerous | reverse complement strand
TGAAGCTCTCCCAAGTGTTTGAATCGGCTTTGCTTGACAGTATTCTCAAGCTTGCGGTCATCCCTGTTGCTTGTGCACCTTTTCCTACCCAATTTCTTCCAGTCAACTTTGCATTTAATATGCTTTGATACAGCACTCTGTGAACAGCCACCCTTTTCAGTAATGACCTTCTGTGACTCTTTGTGGACCATTGCCAAGTCAGCAGTCTTCCCCACTATTGTGGTTTCAAAGAACAAGAGTTACCCGAATTATACTGTAGGGATGGTCATTTAATGAAACTCAATGTAAATATTCTAATATTTTGAGATACTGGATTCTTGACTTTTATGAGCTGTAAGTTCTAATCATCAAAATTAAAACAAAAAAAAACTTTTGAAATGTTTTACTTTACATGTAATGGATCTATAATATATGAAAGTTTCACTTTTTGAAAAAGTTACAAAAAAAAACTTTTTCAGGATATTCAAATTTTTTGAGATGCACCTGTATATATAACATAGTTGAGCTTGAACTAGAAACATCCACTGACCACTAGATGGGGCCCAAAATACACATTTGATTTCCAAACTCCATTCAGGAACATAATTTAAACAACCTGCGATCAAGTGAAAACTAGGCCCAATTCTGTTATCAAAAGAATATAGGCCTATATAAATAATTTACATTTCACAAAGATTATTTTAACCTTTACTTCATTCAGAGTTCAATACTACAAACAGGTTTCATCAATCTGCTTTAATAAATGAAGATAAATCATAGGCTATATGTGCTGTACCGACAAAAATGCGCAGTATGATGGTAATTCAGGGTTGTTGTTTTTTGTTTTTTTTTGGACATGTCAGTGAACTGTCAGTGCTTTTGTGATTTATCTACACCACACAGGTGACCCGGTTAAGTGTTTTACAGTCATGTAAATAATAACTTTAGGCAATAGGGCCTAATCATATTTCTCTTTTTTTGATCGACAGAATAAAATGGTTTAACCATTTCAGATGTTCACATTTCTTTTATTTATCTTATAACTCATCAGCTCCAGGTGATGTTTGCTTGATATTTGCTCAATAGGCGGAACCGCGTGTCATATCAATATGTTTGCTCATCTTTATCATAAGCTAGAGTCACGTGATCTGCCCTTTTTTGTCAAATGGCACATTTAACTTGTTCTGCACTTTTATTTAATGCATACTAGAGTTTGGCACATTATGAGCTAGTGCACAGATAATAGCACTATTTCTTACTCGTTCTTTTCTGTAGCCTATCTGTGATCAGTAAAGCGCCTGAGGATCTCACTCTCTGATCTGTTTCAACTTGAGATTTCAGCACAGACTCAGGAAACTATTAGTCGATTTGACATTTTTTGTGAAGGTTTTAATTCTATTTTAACCATCTAATGAGAAGGTTATGGCTCAGAGATCTTTAAAGCCGTAAAAGTTTTTCCGACATTTAAAAGTTCTGTAGTTGTAGTTTGTAAACCATCGTTAAAACGATTAATTTGTTCAAACGAATCATTCAGTGCACATACAGTATTTAAACAAGCACTAACCCAGCTAAGAAAAATATGTTGTAAAGAATATTTTGCTAATGTTCCCATTAAGTTCAAAACTTTATGAAAACTTTTTTTTTTCGTTTTATGTGAAAGTTCCATTTTATCATTTTGCAAACATTATGGGAACGTTACTTTTGAATGTTACCTAAACATTTTAAAAGAAGTAGTAACATTTAAAAAAAATGTTAGACAAACATCCAACTAAAACATTTTTTTTAAACAATGAGCGAAGTATAAATAATGATTTGTGCTAAAATTTTGGGACATTATTAAAGACCAGATAACTTTCAACGAACGTTCTATTAACGTTACTTAAAGAACATTCCCTGTTACTGGGATACTTGTGTTTAGTATTTTTTTTCTGGTGGGTCAGTCAGTTTCTTTATGAAAACAAACCTTAATGTTTTGACTGAAAAAAAGCAGCATCTAAACATTTCCATCCTTATTTCCAAGAAAAAAAAAGATGCATTTCAATTGCATAAGCCACGTTGACCTTTTGTGACAACATGCCCCAGTATTGAAAACTGCACAAAGACAAGCCTGACTTGATGCACAGAATCACCCACATGAATCAGCCAATCAAAAGCGACATAATAAGGATCCTGTAACTTAATCCGCGCACGGAAATCAAAGTGAAATCACGTTATCTCGTTTCCTGACGGAATTCCTCGGGTCCATGTTGAATGGATGACTTGCGTGAAGGACGTGGCTCTGAAAATGATGGACAGGTGTAATCAGACACAGACACTGAGGGGGGAAAAAAACAGGATATGTTTGAATGTCTTACTTTGCTTTTCAGCCAAACAATTTTGCAGGCCAATTTTAGGAACAATGTGTTGTAATAAAACCCTCATATAGACAAAATGCATCATCGATTGTCTCTTTATGGATGTTCTTCTGTATTTTCCTTCATGTTCTCCATCCGTTCGGCCCAGGGCACCAGAGAACGTGGCTCTTGTTTCTCGTCTCCGTTTCTGCCCTTTAGAAAAGGATCTGCAAGGGATTGTGTACATTTTGCACGCTTTGGGATTTGAGATTAAAAACACATTTGAGAGTGTGTGTGTGTGTGTGTTTGTGTCAGAGTTGCATCGTGGAAAACTGGATTTAGACTCAAGAAGAATGTTGGAATACAAGAGTCTGTGTTTTCTTGCATGCTTTGAAGGTTATCGTGCATAAAGTTGAAGGTACGATACATGCAAATCTCAAAATCTCTGGAGTTTGTGAAAACTTCTATTATTAAAGTTCAGTGTGTAATTCATCCTGTGCCGTTTGTGCTCCAGATGTAAATGATAAAGAAACGGAGCAGTTGTGTTTTGAGTAGCAAGCAGGGTCAGATTGGTCAGATTGTGTGTAGCGCTGAACAATAGCTTCTCACTCCGACGTCAGACATCAGTGAAAGAGATCCACGGCATGGTCGACCCCAATCCCCATCCAGAATGACCTCTGGGCTCCGGTTCCAATACCCTCTTAATGTCCCAGATGACCACAGTCTTCGGGATTGACCTGTGACTGGATACAGATTTGCTTGTCTTTAGGTAGCATCTCAAATTGCATGAGTTTGTTTATGAGAAACAGTCTGCAGTGTTTTTGCAGCATTGCTATGCAGTTAATAGGGTCTTATAGGGAGATGCTTAGTGCTTACTTACGCACTTTATTGCTCCTTAAAGGAATAGTTCACACAAAAATGAAAATGTGCTGAAAATGTACTCGACCTTAGGCCTTCCAAGATGTAGATGAGTTTGTTTCTTCATCAGATTTGGAGAAATGTAATATACAGCAACATCACTTGCTCAGCAATTGGATCCTCTACAGTGAATGGGTGCCGTCAGAATGAGCGTCCAAACGGCTGATAAAAACATCACAATAATCCACAAGTAATCCACACCCCTCCAGTCCATCAATTAACGACTTGAGAAGCCAAAAGCTGTGTGTTTGTGAAATCCATCATGAAGACGTTTTTAATTTCAAACCATTGTTTCTGGCTAAAATACTAGTCCTCTGTCCATAATATTGCTTTCTCTAGTGGAAAGAATTCAGCTAGTCTAGAAAAATATGCACAGGTCAAGCACAGTTTACAAGCCAAAACAGACTGTTTTTATCAGCTGTTTGGACTCTCATTCTGACGGCACCCATTCACTGCAGAGGATCCATTGCTGAGCAAGTGATGGAATGCTACATTTCTCTAAATCTGTTCTGATGTTCAGATGTTTCTCTTAAAATTAGGTTAAATGCATTTAAATATCAAATAAAATCTAGAATAAAAATAGACGATGGTTGTCATACAGTAAGAGTGCAGAGCTAATAATATGTGGATTACATTGGTGTAGATCATTTGCCTTTTAATGAGAACTGCAAGTTTATATTGGTATGTTTGACTTTTGATTACAGACAATTGTATTTTGTATTTTGGCAAGTTAAAGATTTATTTTAAGACTAAACAGACTCATGCAAAAATATCAAGTGAAGTAGTATGTTGTGATACAACTGGACTTTTATTGAAGATGATTATGAAACAGCTGCTCTAACAGTCTCAATGGTTTTAATCAAGCTTTGACTAAACAGTGTTGCCTTTTGTATTTTTGCTCTCGGTGAGGCGTTCTCTGCTGCTTTTGAGTAGGTTTGTTTGTCATGAGGTTTGTTTCCTAAGCGAATGCCACATTGTGCCATAATCTGAATTACTGTAGGATGTGGAGACAAACACAAGACAAAAAAATAGGATATTTTCAACTTTGATGTCATGTCTTGTGTTTTGTCTAGAACGGTCAGCGTCTCATCCACACTCTCTCAACGCAGATTGTTTTTAGTGTCGCCTCCTGGGAAATGCATGAAGACCCGAGAAATCATAAAACAGACTTTAATGTGTTGAATGAAGCGCGCTCTATTGATTATACATGGATACATTTTTAAAAAATCTGATTAGTTAACAAAACAGTAATTTTGATTGACTGTTCAAATTAATTATCACTAAATAAATATATTTAGCATGCTATAATTGTTCACTGCAATAATTTAACAAAAAAGCATAACATTTTCAATACGACGTTAATGCAATACAATTATAGCATTGAGGATTAATCAATTTTCTTTCATACATTTTCTCAGGATAAAAGTCAGTTTAAAAGTCAGTCTGTTTAAAAAATAAATAAATAAAAAATGTCAACAATTCTGTGTTTTTCTGTCAATATGGGGTGCTGTGTGTACATTAATGAGGAAAAAAAATTTACTTAAATGATTTTAGCAAATGGCTGCAATATAACAAAGAGTGAAAAATTTAAGGGGGTCTGAATACTTTCCGTACCCACTGTATATATATATATATGTATGTATGTATTTAAAATGCATGTTTCCAATTCTTAAACTACTATTTTTACAGTCATTTGATGATTTTTTTTTGTTAAAAGAGGTCATTGACTTTCAGAAAATGTTATTTATTCTTTTTATATCTGATGAAAATTTGTCTAAATAGTATAATTCCCTGACATTATAAGAAAATAAGAACAAAAATGCACAAAAATAAAAGTAAATCAACTTAATATTAATATTATTTGTTTATTATATGTATGTATGTATGCATGCATGCATTTATTTATTTATATCCAACATCCTCAAATAACAGTCGAAGAACAATGTTTGTCTGTTGTTATTGTGTTTTTTTAAATAAATGAAATGATATTGAATATGTAACACTTATTTTACGCAACAACAACAACAACCAAATCACATACATTTGACATTTCAGCTGTGCACACCGTATCTAACTCTGATACAGAACAGTCCTTTTTAACTCTGCCACGGTGTACTTTAATTTGCAGTTCATTATGAGCGTATAAAGTGCATCATTCTGCTACTTTACACTAGAAAGACGTGGCCGCACACCGAGACATGTGAAATTAATTTTAAAAGAAAAGGATGGAAAAACCCTCCCAGTCCTCACAATCCCTGCCCCGACCGCAGAACTCTGTGAACAAAACATCTGTAATGACATTAAAATGACATATTGTTGTCTGGGACGTTTACCCTCCGCGTCATATGACTAAATTAGACAGGCGTTTGAAGAGCAGCCCGCATTGTGGCTCTCCCATCGAGCCGTCATGGTGGTATGGACGTCCACGAGTCCCGGTCCCGATCTCCACGGCTCTCCCGATTCCGATACTATAACCATGAGGCCTGTCTCAGCCCGAGGGCCGGCTGGGCCCTGTTATTTGTCAGTCAGACTCTGTTTCTCTGTGGGAAAACGGACCGCAGAGAGCCCTGGAGGCCGGCAGTGTTCTGAGCCAGCCAAACTCCATTCGGGGCAGCAGAAAACATGATTTTAGTGGAAACATGTTTTCTGTATACAACGCTGACATCTTTCAGAGCCGGCGGTAATTGGAAAAACGTGAGATGTAAACGCTGGATGTAACAATGCGAGCGTTTCTTTTACTGTACGCCACACCAGAGCCTCCTCTGAAAATCCATTATTTCCTGGTGCGGTGCTTTTTGTTTTACATTTAGGACGCAAAACTAATTTCCGAGCCATCAACACAAATTGCCTGAGATGCCACATGCAAGGCCTCCAACAAAATCACCATTCACTCGGAGACCGCAGAGAGTTGATGGGGACTTTTTAGTGCTCCACACTATTTATAATAGCGTGCATTTGGCATCAATTACTCATTGTCTTCTATCAGTATCATGAATCAGATAGTGTTTCATTTACATAACAACGTTCTTGCAGATATTGTTGTCTTTATTAGGTATATAAATAACTATGGAAGCCCGTTTCCGCCACTGAATAAAAAATAAAAAAGTTAATTGCGACTTTTTATCTCACAATTCTGACTTTTTTCCTCATAATTGCATGATACAAACTCACAAATGTGACTTTTTTCTCAGAATTGCGTGATATAAACTGGCAATTGCAAGTTAAAAAGTCATAAGTGTGAGATATAAACGCAATTCTGAGAAATAAAGTCAGAATTGCGTGATATCAACACGCAATTGCGAGACAAAGTCGCAATTCTGAGAAATACATTCAGAACTGCGAGATATAAACGCACAATTCTGACTTTTTTTCTCAGAATTGCGAGTTTATATCTTGCAATTCTGACTTTATAACTCGCAATTCTGAGAACATATCAGTCCCCCCCCCCCCCCCTTTAAAATTAAAAATACTTTGAACAATTTACACTTAGTAATTGCTAGTCAATTACACAAATAGAAACAAGACTGAAGATGGGGTCTTTTAGTGCTTTATAACAGCATGAATTTGGCATCAATTACAATATCAGTATTACGAATTAGACAGTAGTTTATTAACATATCAACTTTGTCTACATATTTTTCTCCTTTTTAGGTATAAAAATGATGCACTTAAACACAACGGCATTGAAAAAAATGACTGAAACATTTTTTTTTTTTTTTTAATTGCTAGTACAATATATTTTATCAACAAATAATTACAAATAAATGGTAACATTAAATTAAAAATTAAATATTGAAGTCAAAAGACTAAAATAGTATTTTGTTTGTAAAATGTTCTCTAATAATGTTTTTTTTTTTTTCAGTGTTGACATGCAGAACTTTTAATGAAGTTAGTTTGGTCTAAGAAGACTGGGAAATGACTGAGCATAGTCTGAGACATGGCTGAGATCTCTTCTGAAACACTAAAGGAGATGCATGTGAGATTACCAAAAAAAATAAAAATAAAAGTGTTTTCTTTTCGCTCAGAAATTGCTAGTAAATTTCACAAATTACAAAGAAATGAAAGATTGAAATAGTATTTTTTCTTGTAAAATGTACTTCAAGGATCTGTTTTATTATTATAATTTTTTTTTTTTACAATGTTTTGGCATGCAAAACTGTTATTGAAGCTAATTTAATCAAGAAAGAGAGAAATGACTGTCAAATTTGAGCAAGGTTTGAGACATGGCTGAGATCTCGTCTGAAAAACTCAAGGAGATGCATGTGAGATTACATTGAAAAAAGAGGTGTAACACATTGAATTAAACAATTCTTTTTTTAATTCAATGTGTTGAATTATTTTTTTTTTTTATGAAGCTAATTTGGTCTAGAAAGACTGAGAACTGTTTACCTGTCAAATTTGAGACATGATTGAGATCTGAAACACTAAAGGAGATGCATGTGAGATCATACTGAAAAATTTAATTAAATGTGAAATATTTGAAAGTATTTTCTTGTAAAATTTACTTGAGAAATCTTTTCTCTCTCTCTCTCTCTCTCTCTCTCTCTCTCTCTCTCCATTTAATCACACTGCAGTCTATAGGAGAAAGGATTGAGATATAACAGATCTGGCTGGTGTTTTTTCTTCCCAACAGGTTTGGCCGACCAGGATTACGGTACTCTGGAAATATTGAGCCTCGCCGACCTACAACGTCGACCGCAAGTGCTCATTTTTCAGCAAACTATGTTAAAGTTGATTTATTCACCCCGGGATAATTGAAAGCTTGAGTCAGCAAGGTCTTATGAGGTTATAAAACCGCTCCATCATCAGTGTCCCTCTAATGGCTTTCAAATGTACCGGCTGCTCCAGCGCCAATTTTCACATCAATTTATTGCATGTAAACAAGCTGTCGAGTCAATGAACTGTAAAACTCCACCGTAAAGACGGGCTTTTACATCAGAGCGGGTGGAAATAGAAAGCGGGAGACGCGGGAGGGTTGGGGTTAGCCAGCGACATGCTAATTTGCTCGAGCCACATGTGTTACTGTGAATGTGGGACGGGGTGTAAGACCTCAGAGACCTTAACAAGTTCATTTGTATGTTCCTTTAGTTTCTGCAAGAGATACGACCCGAGTCGTCGCCACATCTAACGGTTTGTAGCGCAGCTAAATTACGTATCATTTCACACAAAATATTCCCACGTCTCCTCACTTCAGAAATGGCCTTCACATGGCCTTAGATGACTAAATGACACAAGACCTTATTCACAGTATATTTGGAGATTAACACATCTCTTAAAATCAATGTAAACTTGTGCAGCATTAGCAGAACAGGCACATTTGTGAGCTGCTGGCCTCAAGCAGCTTCACCACAGTAGATGATGAAACGCTAAAATACCTGTGACCACAAACTCTCACAAAACACGTGATAAGGCTTAACTGTTACATTTCAAATAGGTTTTGGATTGGTAATTGTCATTATGTTGGCTGGATGTTCAGAAGTGAAATAGTGAATTCCTTTCTGCACACTAGGGCTGTCATACATTTTTCATTTAAAAACACGAGTTGCAGTTGGATGGGGAAAAACCCCCGCCATAAGTCTCGAGATATGTTTTTTAACTTACATTAATTTGACATGGCTTTCTAAACATGCCACTCTTTTGTGCGAGACGCGAGTGCAACGGTGATAGATGCCCCTCTAGAAAATGCGCGAAATATGCGTTCTGTGTGAACGGCTTGGTTTCAGTTTTGACCTAAACAAGATCTTCTCCGCATTGATGTTCTCTTTTCCCGCAATATTTGTCATTAACAACGCAGCAGCGCTGCATTTAATGGCTTCAACTGGACAGGATAACAAATACATTATAATGCAACGACACTTACATCGTCAT